>NC_056711.1:5115999-5415999 GCF_018831695.1 Puntigrus tetrazona | reverse complement strand
TGTTGTTTCTTTCCTTCATTTGCTTGCTTCCTTTCCTTTTCTTCCTTCCTTCCATTCCCCTCCCACCTTCCTTCCTTCACTTGTGTTCTTTCTCTTTTCCTTTTCCTTCCTTTTTTGTGAATGCTTGTTTCCATTCTTGTTCTTCTTTCCTTCTTTTCCACCTCTGTTTCCACTCCTCTGTTGTTTGTTCTTTCTTTCTTTCTTTGATTCCATTCTTTTAAATCTTTTTTTTCATATTTTTATTTCTTTTTTTCTTTCATATAAAAGGGATTCTGCTCAGAATCCGTTTGAGCGAGATTACTTTCTCATCCATCATTAAGAGGTTTTGCGAGCTTGTGATCAATACTGAGCCAATATTCTGGACCCTGGTGCTCATTATATTGCTGTATACACAGATTCTAGATGTAAGTACATCAGAGTTTGTTGGGACCAATCAAATTATTATTGCAGTCCTTACACTTCACACACACACTCACAAATATATATATATATATACATATATATATATATATATATATATATATATATATATATATATATATATATATATATAAAATCATCTGTATCTTTCAAGGCTGATATAATTTATGTATGTAATGGAGATAATAAAGACAAAAACAAAGAAAGAAAGAAAAAATAAAGAGCAAAAGTTCCTGTTTGTATAAGTGGGCCTTTTTAATTTGATTCTGTAATACTGGCAGGAAAGTCTGTACAAGGTCATTATAATATTAAGAATATATTTAATTAATTTCTCACATTTTTCCCAGTCCCTTTGTCTTTTTACTGATATTATTTCTATGTGTCTATCTCTCCTCCGTCCCCTTTTTAATTTCAACACTTTTGTTTGATCTTTGTTGTCTGCCGAGGCAGTTTGTTAAACGCTCGCAGTGTTTGAGTGTCACGAGCAGCCATCATTAAAAGTCACGCATGAATGACCGACATTACTTTCATTACTTTGAGGAAATCGTTCTCTGTCCTATCCCTAAGAGTTTAAATGTTATTTTATGTGTGTCTGCTTGGACTGAAGTGTGTATATGAGTGTATGTGTGTGCACACAAGAGAGATGATGAGTAAATGGATCATTATGTGCTGCCCTCAGGGTCCATAAAATTCAGCTCATGCCTTAAGCACCCCATAAACTGAAGCTGACAAACTGACAGTTTTAGTCATGTGGCACCTCCAAAAATAAGTTTCTAAACTTGGTACGGTGCTATTTTGAGTAAACGTAATGAGTTGAAAGAGAGATGAGAAAGCGATGAGCGAAAAGCCTTGATTAAAAAATGAAATTCTGAGATAAATCATCTGACCATTTAGTCTTTGTTAGGTCCGTCTGAGAGTCTTTGGCCCACAACAAAATGTTTGTTCTGCTCCTGACAGGTCCCTAATGCATGCCTCATTTTGTAGGAAACGCAGTTTATCACCAACGGTGCCGATGGACGCCAGCTATGTTATATCCAAGTACATTAAACAAAGCGCTGGTGTTTTGCTGTTGTAAGCTATTAAGCTCTGCCCTATTAATAACTCTTCACTGCTAATGCTTGGCATAGAAGTGACAAAACACATCGTGATCAGTTCCAAATATCAATTCCAACACCACAGCACATAATCGACATAGTGTGTCTGTGCAAATCACTGACCTGCAGCGATGGAGGCCAGGCGAACATAATCAAAGCCCCGCTCGACAGGCTCATAGGGGTAATTCTCCACCAAGCTCAGCCCTGCAAATGCACACACAAACAGGGTTTTTCGTGGCTATGGTAACAGAGCGTTTTGTGTCTGTGAATTAATGAGAGTGTCCCAGGTAAAAGTTCAGTTTGAAGTAATGCTTCTATAACGCTAAACTGGTTAGCATATTAAAACGCAGCGTCTAATTAGCATCCATTGAAGTGGTTTCCGGGGACCGCGTGGGTGTGGGTATTAGAACTTGTAATTGCATCACTGTGCGAGCGAGTGCTTTGTATGTGACAAAGAAAAAATTATGAATATGTATTTGCTCACCGTGCAGCACGGACTGCTTGAGGCTCCAGTAGATGCTAAGACAGTTCTTCTCTCTCTTCATGCCCCTTTTGCACTGGCATCGGTGCAGAGGGCTAGACAGCAGGGCCGTCACGGCGTTCTCGCAGTGGTTGCGCGCCCCCGGACCCAGCTTCACGCTTCCGCCGCCTGCGACACACTGCCGCAGCGTTCTCAAGCGCGGGCTGCACGCCTCGTCGCTGGAGCACGAATCCCCCGCAGTCAGACAGTCCCACCGGCCCCCAGACACCAGCCGCGGCACCCCTGCACACAACACACAGATCTGTCAGGAGCACTTTACAGTAAGGTCGCATTAGTCAGAGTTACAGTTAATGCATTAAAAGGAAAGTTCACCATCAAATGAAACCTCTTTACTCGCCCTCAATTAGTTTATTTCTATAGTAGTATAAAAAAAATACTATGAAAGTTAGCGGCTACTATCAACTGGTTGGTTATCATCATTCTTCAAAATATCTTGCTTTCAAAGTAATTTCCTTTTTTCGATTAACTATCCCTTTAACTGATATTACTATGCAACGCTCTTAAATGCTTGATTCTGATTGGTCAGTCTGTCATTGCCTAATAATGACTTAAAATAGATTCAACTCTAATCAGTATTTCACATCAGTTCTACGTATTAGGTGAAAAGCCATGTGATAAGACTGTACATTATTCCTTGAAATGTTTGTGTTTTTGAACTTGTTTGATCTCATTTTCTTAAAGCTGCATGTTTGTATTTATTTACATGTGGCAAGTACATAATACAATCAAAAAAATGTACATCCAGGTGGTTGTTATTAGTAAATGTCGAAGAATTTACATTAACTAAGATTATTAAACGCCTTTTTGAAGTTTACGGTTAGTTCATGTGACCTAATATAAACAAATGGAACTTTGTTATTGCAGTGTTACTGATCTGTCATTCATAATAAACTGTTATGCAACATTTACTGCTGTAAACAAAAAGCAATATTATTACCGTTTATGTGGGCGGCTAAAGGAATAATTTACATGGCTTAACCTATGTCAACCTCATCCACTTTCTCTGCTGTTTCACAGTCACGCCACTTGTTTTCAGGGGGTCAGCAAGCTGCAAAGTGTGGAGGAATGAATGACAAACAACCTAAATGCCAGATTTGCTCATTAAAGGACAGTTTCACTCTTTCTGAAAATAACCTGTATAATCACATGCGACGAAGAAAAACAAAAAAAATCTGAAAACAGCCTCTAATTTCCCATAATGCACTGCTGCGTTATCTCAAGGGCAATAATCACATCTCAACATCTGTTTAGCTAAAACTCCCATGTGAATAACTTCAGGTATTTTCAACAGCTGTCTATAATTTTCTCAGTACAATGCATGTACAGGCTCATAGTCTTTGTTTAGCTTGTTATGTCTTTGATATATGCACTAAATATCTTCGATTGCTGTTGACATAATGAGATCTTAAATATCATGATCTCAGCACTGTTTAAAGGAGCTGAATGCAATAATGGGCTCAGCCTCAGACATCCCACCCACGACTGCCCACCATCTGTGCCCTGACCTTTTGATGCACACAAAACTAGCAAGCATATTTGAAAAGTTTGGGTTTTTCCAAGCCAGTCTGTGATTGAAGCTGCCCCGGGAGCTGCTGATATACTTCTCAGCCATCTTTGAGTGTATTGTGTACCTCCATAGCTATCCGGGTTGGTTCAGGTACCAAATCGGACAGAAGGAAGCTGCAATGGACTGTCAGGACTGCTGAGAAGATTATAGGCGCTCCAGTGCCCACCCTGCAAGACCTGTGCATCTCGAAACAGACAGGAGGAACCACTTCAGACCACACACACAGGCCACTGCTTCTTTGAACCGTCGCAACAAAGAGCTGAGCACTAGAACATCCAAGCACAAGTATTTTTTTTTCCCTCAGGCCATCTACCTCATGAACAATTAAACTGCCTTACGGGTCTCTCCATAGTGCTGCATTTCTACTGTGAACAACGTGTCAGTTCAACTCAAATATTTATTCAACTGCATGTACGTGTTCTATACCTGTACGCCATTGTGAAAAAGACGTTCAGATTAACATGCTTTAAAAAGAGTAACCGTTATGGAAATAATATATTTTAAAAGGAATACACTGAAGTGCCAACTGAATGTAATGTTTGCAGACACTTAATTGCAATATAATGAAAATGTTTTATAGTTGAAATCAAGGGAAGCCAACCCTGCTTCTGGAGAGCTACGTCCTGCAGAGTTCAGCTCCAAGCCCAATCAAACACACCTGAACCCCTTAATCAAGATTTTCAGGGTCAATTGAAAATTATAGGCAGGTGGGCTGAAGCAAGGCTGGAAATAAAAGTCTGCAGGAAGTAAAGGGAAGCTCTTCAGGACAAGGTTTGGCTATCCTTGATTTAAAGTTATATTGAATGAGATTAGCTGAACTTGAGACCCATTTAAGTAGGACATTTATATGTGATTTCATAAATACTTACATTGTCTTTTAAATATGGTTAAAGTGTAAGCAGAATAAAATTACTGTGTTTGTGGTAAGCTGAAATGTATTTAATGCTATTTGAATTGACACTTAGACCATGTATTAAATAGCTATATTTGTAAATGAAGTTGCAATTTTTTTAATGCAGTAACTAAAAAAGTTTTGTCACACTACACTACACTTTCAATTATAATTAGGTACTTTACATTTATTTTAGTAGCTATGTATGCAAGTAAAAAATATTAAAACATATGCCTGTTTATTTGATACTGTAAAGTAAACCTTTGTTGTGCATTTAAAGCAACAGTATGTAATAGGGTTACCATGAAATATCAGTTTTAAAATTCTTCTGACAGGAGACAGACTTAAAAAAAGCGAATGGCTTCTGTTTTTTTTTCCACACTTCCCCTCAAACATCTGTTCAGAGAGTATGTTGGTACGAAACCCCAAGAAAATGGCGGGTTGCTTTACGGCAGCAAATGTTGCACTTTAATGACGACGCGACCGTGATATATTTATGACAGTGAATTCCACTTAACTGTAGGGGGCTCCACCAATATGTTTTTGAGAGTGTGAGATTTTCGTTTCATTAGCCACTGCGCTACCCACCTTTTTCTTCAACGCTAAAGTAAGTTTATAGTTTCCGGTGAGGTTTCCGGTTCATTAGACTCTACAAGGAGAACAGCAACTTGCAGTAAACAGTAAAACTGCTACAAACCGCTGTGAAATATACCAGTTTGCAGTTTTAAGGAGCATAACGAGCAGTTGTGTACAGCTAAAAATAACTGGAAGCAAGACACATTAAATTTACAAATAGTCATGGCCGTTCTGAAAAATAAGGTGGATGTACAAAACTACATACTGTACAGTTTTAAAATCTGTTAAGGTTAAGCAACATAAATTCGTAAAAAGCATACCTTCTGTAAGAAAACGTAAGGGGGGAGGGGGTTATTTTATTAACATTAGCTATTTTCTACAAGAACGTTTTTGTTTCTTTCCCAAAAATACTTTTAACAGTACAAATGCACGTTCCATTTAATTAGGCACACTTCTTTTCCGCAAGGGTGTACACTAGTCTTTTTCTTCTATTATGTTCTGTATTGTTACTTATACTGTATTTACTTTATGTTTCTTGTGGTTTTCCCAGTTTCTGTCACCGGGAGACGAGATGAGACAAGAAGAGAAGAGATTTGACATGATGAGAGGAGAGAAGACAGAACGAGATGAGACGAGATGTGACAAGACAAGAAAAGACGGTGGAATAGAAGAGAAGAGAAAAGACGAGATGAGACTATCTGCGCGGGGACCTTGCACATCATCTAAGATAAATTCCTAAATGAAGCGAAGTGTGTCGCCACAATAACTAATCTCATTGTGCCTAAAAAGAGACTAATCCACTGTGGAAGATGAACCTGCTCAATGGATTATGTGATAATCTGATTATTTCTTCATGAAATATTGTACGGGAATGGTTGAAGACTGACAAGCAGCCATTCTGAGAACCTTGCCGCAGTACAGCTGCTACATCAAAGCAGCGGTGCCCAAAGCAATTATGGGAAATCATCTAGTTTGTCAGTCACATTGGTTCCAATACTTTACACCTCCCATCAGTGTGCTAAAATTAAACACCCACACACTTCAACAGAAGAATACCTACGTGGACACACAGAGATAAAAGACACAAATGCTGCCGTAGAGATGGGGTGAGAGGCATTAACATCTGGTAATTAAGTTGATTAACTACAACAATAAAGGCTCTATATGTGTGTGTGTGAGAAAGAGGAAGTCTCTGCGGTAGAGGTTGAGAGGACGACCAGCGCTCTCAGATCTCGCACCCTGGGTAAGAAACTCACACAGCTCTCACACACTTCCTCACAATTAGACCTGCATAGAGACCTTGTCTGCACAGAGATGTGCTAATGGTGCTGGTGTGCGAGAGAGAGAAAGCGAGCGCTGTCCCCCAGAGAGATACGGATCTACAATCCTCAGAGATGCCATCACAGAGAACCTCTGTGTCACTCAGCATTTACCAGGCAGCGTACTCCCCTAATCCTAACACACCGATAGTGTGCTTACCTTTGTCGCACAGTCCCCCCGTCCTATTATATGTCGCCCATTATGTCCTCGATGTCCATAGGCAATACTAGACCCCATTTAGGAGGGTTTCATCCACGCTGTTTTTAATCTAGCCCCTTAAAAAATCTGTCATTATGTAATTTTTTTCCACTTGCTCAAAGCAGTGGTTGCTGTGAGCTATTTTAGTGTATTGTGTTCCAAATCCCTCAGCATAAAAAGACTTTAAAGTTCATTATCCATTGCTCTACTAAGTGGCAGAACCATGTGACCAAATGCTGATATACTTGTTGGAGTGGCAGCTATTACCACTGTCTCGCCTATTTTTAGAAAGTTTTATAATTAATGTTATTGCCCTTTTCTGTTTTGCTAATAATGGCTGGATTTAAATAATGACCAAGTTACTACGAAGACATCGTACCACCCGCATGCTTTCCCAGGCTTTCAGAAAGTCTGATACAACTACTGGGCAAACGTTGCGCCACCTAATTAATATTTATGAGCCAGGCTAATGTGTCCCTTTACGCACATTTTTAGCTCTATCGTACGACCCTTTATACACTGATATTAATCTCCAGATGATCATTTTTTATGTCCATTTTGTACCTGCAACCTCTCACGTTTCTATTTTTCTCGGCAAATGTTAATACTTAAGACAAAAATACTTTTGTCAAATATTTTCAGTACAAATATTCTCATGTCAAGATCCATTTACTTGTAAAGCAAAATTACATTAGATTTTAAGATATTTATTTTTTTATTCATTTCATCTAAATTCGGTTCATGCTTAAAATAAGAACAATGTCTGCCAGTGGTGGGGAGACTTGTTTTAAAGGAATAGTTCACCCAATAATGAAAATTGAAGCTTACGTCATACTCAGAGTACTCAGAGTCAGAAGTCAGCCAAGAACCGGAATTTGGCGCTCTCAAGCACGAGCATGCACCCGTTGCCAGAAATTTGTTATTTAGGTTATAATTTAGAAATATTTTTGTTACAAAAACCTATAGATCTGTTTCATAGGACATGTGATAACCCCCCCGAAGACATATAGGTTTGTTTTCTGATGCAGTACTTGTGGATATATCAGAATTAAGGAGCTTCAAAATCATGGCCACCATCCACCAGCATTACCAAGTGTGGAAAAAACTGTGGCCATATTGGCTTGGGGGTGAGTAAAATATAATAGTGATATGTCATTTCGCATCTTAGTTTATTGTATCCTCATTTAAAATGATCTACTTGTTCTGTAAAGCAAGAGAAAAATACAGAGTAATAATTTATTTTTTGCAATGCAATTAATTTTAATGAGCCATGTTGACGAGGTTTATAATGTGCCTCCTAAACATCTGTTTTCATATTGTTCTGTTTTAATAGGTTTACTTTAAACATGTTATTGTTAATTTTGCACCTGTGATCTATTATGTACCAGATCTGTATATCAGGATGAGACAGACCTCAAGATATATACCTATGAACTAACATCAGATAGTTTGATAGAGAGCTGAGACTGAAATGAAAAATCCTCTGCCTCTATGCCTCCCCAGTGCTCTTCTTGATTAGCGATGGTGTTTTTTTATGCTAAACAAGGGGAATTTGGTTCGGCTGGTTATTGATTGGATAAAGGAATCAAATGAAATGTAGAGAAGCTCATAATGATGGAGCGAGGGGAGCAGAGGAATGCTGATGACTCTCTGCCGTGCTCTGAGGAGCCTAAAGAAACTGCTGTCAGATCAGATCTCGCAGCAGGCCTCGGATGGATCAATCAAGAGTCCAGCCTTTAAATCCGAGTGACTCCCTATTGCACACACTTGCCTGTGTAAATCCGGAAACGTGCACTGCGGGTCTCTCTCAGTCCAGTTTGATTTGTCTCATTGTGACTGAGTTGCGTCAGTCGCACAGCCTTGTCATCCTGCAGCCTTGAAACACTAATTGGAGTCACACACCACACTCCTCCACCTCCCCGAGTCTGTAATGATTGTTTTTGAATGAACCTGGACCGAACCATAGTGCTTGCACCCACAGCGCTTAGAAGCAGTAACAGATTTTTGTTGTTATAATTAATCAATTAACGTTTAATTATGAGTAATTTAGCCCCATTTGTGGACCAACAAGTGGAACAAGCAGGCTTGTGTGCTGACCTTACACAACTTTAAAGTTGTATTTAATCAATTACTTTTAACAAGCACGTAATGGAGCAATTAACACTAAAAATGCTATTTCTTAAGGCCTCTAAATTTTATAGTAAATGTAAAAATAACTCTTATAGATCCAGAATATTTACTGTATTAGAGCAACTTGGATTTACTTATAAAATTGTGTTAAAAAGCAAATATCTCAATCATCAGTGTATTGCATTCAATTAAAATGTGTTGCCCCCAAAATAAAAACTACAAAGCGTTGATCTTAAAACTAAGCACTGAAATATTATCTTACACTAAAACATATTATTATGAGATATAGAGTGGCAAATAATGTGTATATGCATTTTATGTTAGTAGTCTGATATAGTCATTGATTTACAAGTTATCATAAATTCTTACTTCGTGGCCATGTAAATATCAGCAACTGCACCAACTTGCATATTTTTGCTCGTCTAAAGGTTTAATAAACTGTTCTGTTTCAGAAAATTTGATTCTCCTGATTAAGATTTCATATGTTAAGCTTGTAGCCTGTATTATGGTACAGTATGTGTATCTTATCTGAATTAAACAGCCAAGCGAACTCAGTTTTGCAAGGTTGAGAAGCGCAGATAATTGTCAAGTATGTTGTTTTAGTTAACAAAATCCAATAATCAACTAAATTACCTAAGCTAAGAGTTACAAAATATGCCAACTAAGCAGCCTGAATTCAAAAGGACTCTTTGTTATTGAACTTCTAAAGAAAGGCCCGGAAAGATCAATGTAATAATGAGGATCAGGATGAAGCCAGCATTACTGCACCGACACTAAAAACCAGTTAGTGTCAACAGTGACACCGCGGGTTAAGACCGGTAAAGTCCACCACGAGAGATCAGTCTCCAACAGTGACTTTACTGTTGATTAAAAACTACACTTACTGCTATTGAGTCATCGAAGAGGTAGGAGGGTAATGTTTATCGATGCAAGAAAGTTACTGAACCAGCGTTGCAGATAATGCCGATATTGAGAGATTTTGTTTAAAAGAGCGGCAGCTCCGTTTCCTAACAGGAGAGCTCATTATCGAGTCTTCATCAGGGTCAGTGGACTAGGAGGAGAGTGTCGCTCATTAACGAATGATTTACTCTGGAGTTGTTTGAAGAATAGGCAGATAGTGTCAAGAGAGTGGCTTATGTACTTTCCCCATTATAAGGACGTGTTGTTTCTCTGTAAACTTTTTTCCCTCTCAAAATCCTGAAGGTTGAAAGGAAGCGGACTGGATGCTTTTATGACCAGAGGCCAAGAATCTCTTAATCCATCCATGACTGCTGATCTGATCTCTGGGATGACCTGACAGTTGATTGGGAGGAGTATTGACAGACGGACTGACAGTGCTGTTCTAATGGGAGAGCAGGTCAGTCTTCCCAAAACATGTAGTCTGTGAAACCTGCATATGATGTGAACTGACAATATTACAACACAAAACGCTTCACACGCATGTGAGGAAATGCATGTCAAAATGAAAATGAAAAATCATTTAAAAGTGTGTGCCACATTCTTAGATGTGAAGTATTTGTGTTTAATCGTTTTCCATGTCCATTAATCCGTTTAGCATGTCCAAATCCATTTATTTTCCAAACCATATAGGGTGCTATGTAGGGTCGTGGAGCTGGAGCAGTTTTTGGCCGTAGGCAGGGAATCAGCCTGGAAGGATAGTCAGTCCATCACAGGGCTAACCAATTTTAACAGAATAGCTTTACTGCTTTTTCCCCCCAAGAAATAACAATTCACATTCTTTTAGGCAACTTGCTTCTATTTATTCCTACGCACGTGCTTAGACGATTCAGGGTTGTTCTGTTGTGGAATTAAATTTGAATTAAGAAATAATAATAATATATTATGCCAAGTTTTCTGTTCAACAATTTTACTTTTAACCGAAAAACTGAAATAAACACAAACTGTCTGATCTGCTCGATCATATTATTTGTGGTCAACATGTCAAAATTGCATTTCTCGTCTAAACCTGATTACTTTCGCATAACGTAATCCTCTAAAATGTGCAACACACTAGATTAAGTTATGTAGGGTGGATGCGAACCAATCATGTGCTCATAAATGATTATTGAAAATGATGCTGACATCACTGAAACTGTAGTTCTCAGCATGCTTTCGCAGGGGACTTAATGAAGGGAGTAAAAATGTTGAAATGAGATATTATTTTAAGTGTTTTAAAGTAAGATGAGAGACTTGATAGTTATGTGGCAGATAGATGTTTTATTATGTTGGGATTTAGGAACCATTTCGGTCACACTAGGTTGCCGTAAATGGTGCATTGTCTTAGGCTAAGGACAAATAGTGATGTTTATGCTGCTGAAAGGACATTGTCACAACCACATGGACTTTGTTTGTGTTTTCACCGTTCCTGCCAGTTTGTTTGTTGTCATGCTTTTTCTGATATGAGTTCTTCATTAAGTTCATTAGGTTTGTGTCTAATTAATTGTGTGCATTTTAAGCTCCTGTCTGTTCAGTTGAGTTTGTCCGGTCTTGAGTAGTTTGCATCTTTGTGCAAAGTCTTTAATCTAAAAAACAATGTAGAATACTATGTTGAATTGTTGTTAGATTAAAGTCTTCGAAACCATCATTTTCAATGTCACTTTGAGTTTAAGTCACAGTAGCTGTGACAGATATATAATATTTAGCAGTTTGCATGTTAATGTGTGCTATTGCTTGTTCATTCGTAACTAGTACAGTGTTATAATTTGGTGACAAGACACCAAAATATATTAAACTGAATAAATGAATCTCGTCAGAGAGGCGTTTAAAATCACTTTGACACTACTTAATTGGAACATTTAAAAATAACTTCATTCCGTGATGTTGAAGTTATGTTTGATTCATAGATCCAGTGTACATGATTACATTATGTAAATGTAACACACATTTTCTTTGGTTATAATATCAGTACACTGTTTTACAGAGACATGTCTGACTTTATACCACTAAAAAACGACTTGAATTGAAATTCAGCTAAAAATTTAAAACGTACACATCATACAACCGCATTTATTAGTGTATTTTTTATTCAATACTTTGATCTGGATCAAAGAGATATTTTATTTTATTATTTCTTTTTCTTTTCTTTTTCTTTATTTTAAAAACCTCACTACATTTTGCTAGGCTTATCCTAGAAAACATGAAAACTCATTTCAGGTTTTCAAGTTTTTTTTTAAAAGATAATATTCATTGAATATGCATGCCAGCTTGCTTAGATATTCTTCCTGGAGAACGACATCAAAATACAGGCTAAATCATTTTTGCAGCGTAAACCCACAAGGCTCCATATAAGGTGAGTGTGTATATGCGTCTAGCTGAGAATCCATACAGGGATGGAGAGTCCAATCTCATGTGGCCACCCAGCAACTGAGCTGTTAAATAGGTCGACAATGTAGGTCAGGTGTCCTCTTAATACGAGCATGTCTGTGCTTCAAAATTCGGATACTACACCTGCCAGCCCAACTTCCTTCACTAAAAAGAATTGCAGTTTATTGTTCTTTACCATTGTTTTCCTGTCACATCCTTGCCTTGTCTGCACAAGTAGGTGTCTACATGCGTGTGGGCATGCTTTCACGTCTCTCTGTGTGTTTACGAGCGTGAACGTCCACATCTCAGGAGACCATGTCAGTTTTAAGAGAAATTACACTGCCTGTCAGAAACTCAGACGCATTCGCTCGCAAGCTCTGTTTACACAGATAGACAAAGTACGGATGAATCTGTCATAAAGCTGTGTTCCCATCATACCCCCACTCCTCTGCATCAGGTTCAGACAGGAAATGCAACATCCCAAACACGGGGAAAGCAGCAATTAGCTCCGTCTGATGGGCACTGCTGGGACTCTTAAACACAGGCTCCAAACAGCCTCGATAGATCTTTTCAAGGTAACATGCTTGTTTGCGGGCGTGTATGTTTGCATTCCCCGTGCGTGTTCAGAGTGATTATTTTTCAGTCTGAAGAACGAGGCCTGCCAGAAGCGGAAGAGAAGACGGTTATGCTGAAATGACACATGCTGCAAATTGCAATCAACTTTTCCATCACGTCTCCAAAGCGGGCGTCTGAAAGAAGCAGCAACATCCTCAAGGAGAAAAAGAGCAAGGAGTGATAAAGGGCTGGTGAAGAGCAGAGGACACGCACAGATCTGGATTTAAATGTGAACCGTTCCTCTGCTTCACTGCTTTTGAGAAAGAAAAGATCAAGCTCTTTACGGTGTGTCCACACAAACACACTAAGGAGGGGTGTGTGTATGTGTGTGTGTGTGCGTGTAAATAAAATGGCATATTAAAGGTTTTATCAGTGCCACAGCTCAGTGCCACAACGGACATGGCTGAGATGCTTCATTCACGGTGTGAAAAGGGTTTAACTCAGCTTGCTCGTTAAGCCTCCTCCACGTCTCTAAATGCACACACACACACACACACACACACACACACACACACATGCACACAAATAAACAAGGCTCATTGTGTGAGAGCTGAATATAAATCAATGTGCTCAGACTGTGAAGATATGTGTTGTGTTAATGGTGCTGTGGGGCAGATTAGATTACATCAGGTTTCGCTTAACCTGATCAGAATGGCTGTTTCATATGAGATGTTTGTGTAATTACTCCAGCTCACACGCATTTTTCTGCCAATTTTTTTTGCTTTGTTTTAAATTGAAAATTTGATTTAAGGCACTGTTAGGATCTAAATGTACTAAAATAGGATAAAATCACCTTATTACTGGGCATTTCTTGCAACAGAAAGCCTTTCTTGCAACAGAAATGTGCAGTTCACGTGTACAAAGCAAATAGGAAGAGAACTGATAGTATCTCAATGAGGAAGTAATAGTACATAATGTGGGGCCACTCCGAGACTGCAATCATTGTTGTTTTGATAGTATTTTCCAGTCTTATCTAATCAATACTAATGTGTTTAGAATGACTTATTACAGCAAATATTTTATGATGACCATGATCAAAAGCAGTGGTCACAGTTAATGGCTCTAAAGCAGTGATTCCCACACACATGTGGGTGGACACTTAGAAATACTTAGACTTAGATATTTTTGTGATCTTGTTTCGATGAAATGAACACTACAGTTCAACCAACCGGTAACATTTGTAAAAATGTTTCTGAAAGAAGTCTCAGCAAGGCTGCATTTGTTTGATCAAATTGCAGTAAAAACAGTGAGACTTATAATTTATATAATGTCTTCCTGTGGTGTTTTTTTTTTTCCAGTTTTCAGTCACATTTACAAATCATTGCTAATTTGCTGCCAATGCATAAATACAATCGTAAAATGTAAGATCTTATTAATGTGAGCTTCAGTTCGAATTAAAAAAATCGTAGTCTTTTTACACTAAGTATTAACTGATTGTGAATCATTGCACGATTGGTTGTTTAAATAATATTGGCGCAAATAATATGCAATGTAATATGAGCTTAAAGGAACATACTTCATATTAATGAGCCTTTAAAGCTAGAAAAAGGTTGGAAAAGCCTGCTCTAAACATTCATCTTATCTTGCCTCTGATGAGTAATATTCACCACTGTGAGTTGGGTATCACACCAGATTGAACTCATGTGGGTCGGCGAGGTGGAAAACATTAAAATTAATTTGTGAGTAGTAAGTCTGAGCTTCATCACATAAATTTTTATAATCTCTCAAACAGGAGCCTTGCTCTCGACGTTTCTCCCTGCAGCTCTGAGCCGTGTACTCACTCTCCACCACCTCGCATTGGTTCTGGCAGGTGTCTTGCTTTGTATGGCAGGGCATGGTATTCATATTTCATATTACACTCGGTTTGTAATTTCTTTTCCTTCCCACTTCATTTTGCTCAGTGTGTGATTCAGTCTCTTTAGCCCCATATGCTGCCCTCTGGATTATAAAATGAAAACGCATAACGGAAATATTGAATTTAGGCAAACTCTGTCAGTCTGTTTTTCGCACTCTTTCAATATCTCCCGCTCTCTGTCTCTATCTGTCAAATATGGATGCTGGCAATCTCTCTGCCGCTCTGAGGACACCCACAGAGACAGAAGCTGATTCCTGTCTCTGGCAATGCTGTGGAAGTGGGTTTCTGTGTGTGTTTGTGAGAAAGATACACAATCTGATGTGTGTACAGACAGACCAGTGTCCTTGTTGTAATGGCCTGATTTAAGAGTAAAATGGCAATATGTCTTACTTATATGTCCAACTTAACTGCCACATTTCTGTCAATGTTGTGGGTCTTTTTTGCTGTTGTTAAGAAAATGAGACCGCTTAACCAAATCCACAGAATGAGTCACAGCGGGTGTTTTAACGGATGCAAGTGTGTTAAAACTGAAATTGCAGGGATTTAAATAACCTCACAGAGCTGTTTGTTTGTGTCGAAGCTGTGGACCAGTGGGTAATTCTTTTATGACACATAAATAGAGCTGTTGTGTTTGAGTTTGAATGTCCCGATCCTCATGCTTTCCTAATTAGGTTTAGTTTGTACTACAGTTAACGAGAAATTCTGTCATCATTCACTCATTTGTTCCAAACCTGTATGACTTTCTTTCTTCTGTGGAACATAAATTAAGGTATTTCGCAAAATGTCGGAGTGTGTTTTTTTTCGTCCGTACAATGGAAGTCAATAGTCCTTTTTGGAGGAGACTAGTTTTCTATAAGTTGCAATTCTAATCACACATTCCTTTTTAGAACGGTCCAAACATTCCAAAGGCAGGAGTGTGTGTTTTATAAATGTGGACATTACAGAAGAGCATGTGTTGTGGTGTGCATCTTTTGTCCCAGCCTTAAAGCTCTTTTTATTTCTGAATGTTATTCATTTTATTATATTCCTTTTTCATCCGATGCAGTCCATATTGAAAGCTGCAGTGTGCTGAAGATTAGTGTTCAAATGGTAGTTCAGGTTAGTCAAAAACAAAGCGCTGGAATAATGCACTATCAGCAATCACAAACATTCACATTCAGACAGGATTACATTTCTCAGAGGACAATTTAGTTTGCTGAAAAATAGTAGGTAATTTGCAATGGACTTTTTCATGGACGTTGTGTGAGGAAAAACACAGACTTGGTTGATTTGGACAGGATTAAAATCTCAAAGCAAATCTTTAGCCCGATTCAGACGGTAATTGTTTCTCATGGGGATGTGTGTAAAATACATTTGCATTAATAAAACACGTGCGTGCATGCAGAACCTGATTTTACCATGTGTGACATGTTCCTCCCTGGATCAACATTTTTGTTGACCCTCGAACCACACTGTGATTTAACCAATCAGATGTGAAGAACCAGTTTATAGTGTTTTTGTGAAATTTAGGCTAATAATCAGCATTTGGTGCATGTACATCAGAGTCAATCAGATATAATTTCATATGATTTTAGGCATTCCTCACGGGTAAGGTTAGGTTTAGGTGTAGGGATATAGTCAAGATTACATTTTTTAAATAAAATATATATTTTTCCAGGGTCAACAAAATATGTTGACCTACACATCTCTGCAAATTCAGGCTGTGTACACATGCATTTGGATGAAAATTTATTCTCAGTGGAGAAGTAAGTTCTGTGATCCTGCAAACCCTGAAATGTGCTTCTCGTATGGTTAATCATATTTTCAGAATGATAAATTGAAATCTTTATTTATTCATTCAAATATGGTATTTAATAATAGAAATTGGTTTAAATGGTTTTCTGTCTTGCATTTTATTTATCAGAATTGTGGAAGCAACCTTTTATGGTAATGGTTAGTTGTTAAATATACATTTATTTAAATATGATGAAATAGTTCAATACATAGGGCCCTATTTTATCAATCTAAACGCAAAGTCTTATGCGCATGACGCAGGTACACTCAGGGTGAGTCCAAATCCACTTTTAACTATTGTAACGACTGAAAAATGGTCCGTGCACCCACACACATAGTCGAAATGGGTTGTCCCTATTCTCGTAATAAGTAATGGGTGTTTTTTCGGATCGCTATTTACATGGAGGAACTGAAATGTTTCTCAAGCGAAGAAATCGATCCGCTCGTACACAAGACAAATTCTGATCAATTCAATGACTGTCCATCATTACATTTTTATATGTAGCCTACACAATAATATTCTTTTACACTGTAAGTCCACACGCAGTCCATTTTCAGTTCCTCAAAATAGCAAAGTGCCACTAATGTGCCTGAACACACCTCTTTTTTAGACCAGCACGCCCATGGGCGCACAAATGGGTGCAAATGCATTTGCTAATTAAATGACGTGGCGCTGGATGGGAAAAGGAGAACTGCGTCGAAACACTCATGCGCCACATTGCTCCGGGTGTATGATAGGGCCCATATACTTAAATTGTATCGCATATTTATTGCTGCTGTAATGGCCCATTTTACAAGTTTACATTATTTTGTCTTCTTTTCCCTACATACTTATTGTGTACCTTTTAAAGATACCATTATATGTTATGTTCCCCTAGGAACAAAATTGTACCTTCATGGTACCTTTTTCTGCCAGTGTTCTTGTTATATCAGAGGTATGAATTTGGACAACCTTTGTTAGGAAAAACAAAAAGAAACAATATTTTGGCTGGGATTTTTACATGGGTGGAAAGAGAAAAACACACATTCTGGATTCGGAAGACAAATAATATGAACAACTAGCTCTCTTGTAAATGTTAAAATTACCCAAGCATAAAAACAAAGGGCTGTTCCTTAAAACATCATCTTTTAACACCTTGATGGTCATCTTTTAACAAGATTTTCTTTTGACACGTCTAACAAGGTCTGAGAACCTTAAAGCCTCACTTTATCACATTTAAAGTTGAGACCAGTACTTAATTTAAGTGCATTATACTGTGCGCATTCCTCTGGGTTTTTACTTTGCAGTTTCTAAAATTGATGTGACAATCTTATCTCTTGTACAACACCCAAGGTGTGGGTTGGTTCAGGGCGGAGGTTACACACCTTTCAACTTGACCAGCATAATTAGCAAGCAAAGTGTGAGAAACAAAGCAAGCTGCACTAATTCTATTAGGCAGCCTGTACTGCCAATTACCCTGCATGAGAGACCTGATTAGACCACACCTGCCCCTCCCTCCTGCTCTTCCTCTTTTATCTGAGATATTACGCAAGGCCCTAATGGTGCATCAAAAACATCTTTAAGGTTCTTTGAAAACTAGGACGTGAGCCAGTGCTGGGAAGGCTTTTGTTGTTAAGACAACAGCAAATCAGATTTGATTGCATGTCAGCACACTAATTTGTGTATCTGTGCATCTAGGTGGCATCTCGTCGTTCCAGCTGTATTAATGACAGTGATCTGATTCCAGCAAGCCTTGCTTGACTGAGCGTAACCCACGTAATGTGGAAGCCCGACAACACAAAGACTGTGATCGCGAACATCTCTTCAAAGTTCCCAGATCAACTGAAGCTATGCGCTGCAGCTCATTGTGTTTGATATGCACAGTGCATTTTTAACAGCTAGTTCTCCTCTGTAGCTCTGATGTGGGATTTCTCTCGCTAGTTTGCAACAAAAGGGCAGAAGTTTATGCTCTGAGAGGTGATCGAGTCATGGAGGTGCTGTCTGACACAGCCTGAGCTGTTAGAGATGGACAGGGGGTGCAGAACTGCCAAGCTTGGACTAGATTTTCAGGCCTGTATGTGGACAGGCAGAGAGAGAGATGGTGTGGAGGTAAAGTTGTTGAGTGTTCCTGACATACTCCATCAACAGATGTCACTTTTCATGGGCATCATGGTTAGTAGTGGAAATGCTCCTGCAGCACATCCACACACACACACACACACACACACACACACACAAACAAACAGTTATGGCCTGTTCACACCAAGGACAATAACTAACTGTAAAGTTTTCATGAATGTCACAGAACAGTAATTTCACAGAGAAACAATACTCCTGGAATCCCTTTCAGAATGATTTGTTAAAGATGATAAAGAAATACACGTGAGTCAGAATCCACCTGAATACTTTTGAATACTAATATTCAAAAATATCTGAACATACAAAACATCAAAAGAAATAACAGGGTATTCTTGTAATAAATAGAACCTTTAATCCACTTGTGTTGACACTCATGTAGCTATTGTGAAAGTTATTGTTATAGTTATCATTCTTAGTGTCGACGGGCCTTTGCACAATAAGTTGATGCTTTTCAGTTTCTGGGTTGAATCAACAAAAATGATGGTTTGTCAAATCAACTAGAACATTCAGTAAATATATAATCTTTTCTTGACATACACCTGAATATAATCTTCTAGGGAACACAGACACATAAATACACTGTAATTTGCCATGATTTTGCCTACTAGTGTTAAATATTAGATTACAGCTATATGGCTCAAGATAAAAAAGCTTTCTTTATCTTCTAAAGCCTTGTCCCAAGTAATACGCAATACAAGTAATACTCATGGTCCCATTGCATTTGTCTGCACATGTCTGTGAAGTCCACAAGACTTTAGGGTGTTCTATATTTCATTTTATGACTCAAACGGGTGCTCACAAATAGTCCCTTTGTGGCCACTGGTGCTGACAGACTGTGATAATAAGTGTAGATTCAAAGGTGTGTGTGAGACAGAAGGTCTTAAAAGAGTATCTAATACAATATAAGCTCTGTTTTCAGTGAGTTTACATTGTTACACACATAGCTTGAGACAAAAGACCATCTTTGAGTGAATCATTGAATCATTAATTGCACAGATTAATTCAAAGCTTTTAATTAATTAAAGAACTAAACACGTCACTGAGCGATTTATTCCACTGATTCGTTCAAAAACACAAATTCATTCAGGAATGGAACGAGAAGGCTTTGTGTGATGTGTAATAGAATTCAGGAAGAAATGCTGCTGTGTGTGCCTCTCTTTGGTAACCAATCAACACTCTCATGAATGCATGCGTAAAAAGAATGCCAAATAAAAATGAAAGCTTGTTATTGAGACATTAAAATGGACATTGTTGTGTACACGCTATGCGGT
Source organism: Puntigrus tetrazona (assembly GCF_018831695.1). Taxonomy (NCBI): domain Eukaryota; kingdom Metazoa; phylum Chordata; class Actinopteri; order Cypriniformes; family Cyprinidae; genus Puntigrus; species Puntigrus tetrazona. Next base: position 5,396,325 of record NC_056711.1, on the reverse strand, counting down.
GGGTAGAATTAGGGTTGTGGGGTAGATGTGTATCATATGTACGCAAATACTTTCTATCATATCCACGGCAACATATTTCGTATCATATGCATGTGAAATCTGTGTACTATGTGCACGCCAAATGCTTACATAGCATATACATGCCAACATCCATTTTAGGTTATAAATACCACAAGTTTTTGTTTTTTTATTTGGCGTACTATTTTTACTCATTTTCATGAGACTGGGCTCTTCTTTGGCGGAACAAAACAGATCTGAGCAAAACAGCATACCTGCCAATATTGGGTATTTTGATGGTCCCTTTTGAGAGTTCTGTTGACAATTAGTAACGTTGCACTTACATGTCAACTAACTCTAATTAATAGACTGTTTGATTAATATCTGCTGTGATGGTCTCCCAACAGACATTCTACTGACTATAAGTAACTTTGCAAGTAGTCTACCAGTCTACTAATACTATACTAATTACTTATAGTTCTAATACTTATAGTACTAATACTCTACTAAATACTTATTTATCTATTAACTCTATAAGTTACTTATAGTCAACAGAATGTGGGCCATCAAAATAAAATTTAAGAATGCGGTTGGTCTAAAAAGCAAGGGCAAATGCAGCACACGTGATCAGCTCTCGGGTGTAGTGTGGGTTAGTAATGATGTCTAAATCATGTTCTTTACTCTGAGTGTGTAGTTATATGAGATGGGGAGGAGAAATTCTATCTGGACTGCAGTCTCATATTCAGTTTGTGCATCGTATAAGCTGTAATGAAGGAGCGGAGGTCCCCACAGAGCATGGGACTTGAAGGGAAATTTATGAACGCAATTTTCCATTCATTTTTGTATAATTCTGTTTATCCGGCGCTATCGCAGCTTTCTCTGTGATCAATTTTCCATTTGAAAATCTGTAAGCAATTTGTAGCCTACTTGAGTTTTACAAACATTTCTGATATGAACACTCCCTCCAGTTCATGGGACCCACACACAGACATTCAAGCAGTGTCTATCGCAGTCTAGAAGTCTATCAATTATATGACCGTGCTGATTTACTGAGTCAAAATGCTAAATGAAGAGTTTATGTGGTCTCTCTCCGAGTATGACTCACAATGAGATCTCTAATTAACTGTATGAGAATGCAATCAGAAGGCAGCTCACAGGATACATGCAGAATGCAAAAATAGAGTGATGGAAGAAAAAAAAACAAGGCAGAAAGAAAAAGGATAAGGTGGGGGAAGAGGAGGAGATTTTGAATTCCAAGAATCCATTTTCTCGGCAACAGAACAAACAGACTGAAGAACCTCTGTGATGTTCTTGTACTTTCCTTGAACCATTTCAGCATTTATCTGTTTGGACGGCATGTTTGTGACAGGCTCAGAAGGCAAAATCACTCTTGATGTACTATAATGTTCATGGTATGATGCTTGTGTGCTGTTTTCTCATTGCATGTGTTTCTTTCCACTCTCATTCAGTTTGTCTGTCCGTGTTTCAACCTCATTTCCCTACAGAAGAGTTAAACATACTTTTTTCAGTTTTCAGAAAGTGGGAATTATAGCCTAATCCCATAATCCAAAAACAAACGCATCATTCTTTTTGTTTCCCGCCCCCAGGCCAGTCGTTCATTCTGCCTCTATCCCTCTTTCTTATCTCCTCTCGTTTTTTGCTCCTCTCCTCATCTCAAATACCATGCAAGTACAGTCCCAATGGCATGAAACATTTTAGAACTCTTTGAAATTCCTACTTATTTCTGCAGAGATATGAATTCTCTCATCTATTATTCATTGGGATATCACACGTAAACTACATACTAAAATAAGATGAAGTTAGATGGCACACTCAAAAATATTTAGGCCTAAATATTCCTTTGAATTGCTTATAGTCATCCATCTGGATTAGAGTTTTAACAGACTAACTAATAAACATAATGTGATGTATAGGCCTATTTATCAGTCCTGCATTGATGAAATGGCTTTCATTTTCATGGCATATTTTGTTATTATTTGCATATATTTGATTTAATTTAAATAATATTTCTGAAATACATTTATTCAATCTGCTTAGAATCTTCATAGTCTTTAGTGTGACAACAATTAGATTTATTCGGTTATGAACATGGTTAAATGGGTAACGGATTGTGGAACAAGCAGTATTTGGTTAGTTAAATTAAAATTAAATATAATTACCTGATTATTGTGTATTTAAAACACATTCAGTTTATTAGTATGCTTTGAAAATTATTATCACTAAGAGTGCATTTTGTCAGATTTTCATTTAAATTCAATGTTAAATTCTTTGTACTTAAAAAAAGTATTATTTTTCACTCACTAAATTTGCCATCAGTTTATAAGTGAAAATGTAACTTTTTTGAGCGTTCGTGTTTAGAAATCTTGGTCGTACCTCTGTGCACTTTTTGATCAACACGGTTTTTGTGCACCTTTTCACCGCAGTTTCAAAGAAAATATCCACTGAGTGGCGCTAAAATGCAGCTTAATACGTGAACCCTGGTATGTTTTTATTACGTTGATATAGGTACGTATTTTTGAGGATCAGAATTTGAATATCCGTCGCTAAAAGCTAATGTCTTATCATGTTGAAATATGCCCAGGTACGTTTATGCCAAGTTAAGTTTCATGCATGCATGTTTGATAAATATACATCACACAGAGTTTGTCAGAAGCAACAGAGCAATCAAAATGTATGGACATTTGTAACAAAATTCAAATCTTCGGTTTAGAGCTAAATACTTTTGAGTGCATTGAAGAAACTAAAAGTATCCTTGGATCCTCCTCCTCTGAGTTTGTACTTCACAGTCCTCAATATTTTGTGCATAAAACCTCTGTTTGAAGGGCTCCGTGCAGAAATAATTCATAAATTTGCATTTTTTGTTCTTTTTCTTTGATCGAAATTCACCTCAATCTCAGACTCACTCTGCTCTCTGATGCACACACACAGTATATCAACTACAGCATGATTGTGTTTTTATCCATCTCTGGAGGTTCAGTATAAACAATAACCTGTAACCCATATTGTTTGTGTACCTCTGTGTCTCATTGCTCACGACACGCATGCAAAAAAAAAAGTGCTGCATATGCAGAAACAACATATATTTGTGTGTGCGAGTGTGCCTGTCTGAGGAAGAGCTGCTAGGAACAAGGCACACACGGCTGGATTATACTTCATCAGGGCTGTGAGAGATCGCTGAGCTAAAGGTGTCTGACAGCTCTTCCTCCTAATGCTGTTTATAAAGCTTCAAGTGTCACAACATGACATCCATATCCCTCTAGCCCACCCCGTCCACACACACACGCGCACACACACACACACACACACACATAAAGCCCCTCTGTCACTCTGCCCTCTCTATAAGTGCTACTCGGTTTGCAGTTTATTTGTCACTATTGACAGTTCCAGCAGTGCAGTGGTATTACGGCTACAGGGGATATCTGTACATATAAGCTCTGTTCCGAAACCTAGTAGCTTACTGTCTAGACAGCATTTTAAGGCATCACAACTATGCTCCCGGCATTCCAGAAAGCAGGAAGCAAAATTAAGGACTTTTTGCACGGTGCACGGTCAGCGACAAGCTTTCTTGCAGTCTTGCCACATGAGCGCAGAGCTTCTCCTTACACATGAGATACGGGGTGCAACATGGAAAAGCAGCGATTGCTTGTATAAGCAATTGAAAACATCCCACATCTGCATACGAGGCTGTCTACTTTTGTAACTGAAATCTAATAGAACTAGTAAAACTGACACATCTGCGTGTAACTGTAGATGTCATGACAGTGCTGCCATCCAAATATCAAAATGAAGCACTCAAGCTGAGAAAAAACTGCTTCAGAGTTCGGTTTTAGCATGGATTTTATAGTTTCTGCAGTTCGTCACAACTGTCTTTGAACATTGCTGCGTTGCTGTTGTTTGAAACATCTTGGTTCAGCATATGGCCATTGTTAATGAGTAATAACTTGTGCTAATTAATTAATTTGAGATCACTGAGATGCTGATGCATTGAACATGGCACCCGATGAATGCTTTACTATTTTTTTGTTCCCAAGTAAATTTGCTCTAATTGATTTTTGATTTGTTAGTTCCCTCTTATATGACACATTCTGGGGTTCCTTTGTGTACAATGTGTACAACAACCTATATATATATATATTAGGTTGAAAAATATATCTTTAACTGGAATAAGGGACAGAATGTGCATATTAGTTTGCATATTGGGCCCAAGAGTTTGATCTGTTTAAGCGGATAGTTCACCCAGAAACGTCATACTTTCCTTATGTTGTTTTAAACTTATATAAGTTTCTTTCTTATTTTGTATATTAAAAAGATATTTTGATGAATGCTGGTAATCAGACAGTTGATGATACCCATTGACGTACGTAGTATTTCTTTCCCTACTATGGAAGTCAAGGGGGAAATTCTTCAAAATATCTTCTTTTGAGTTTAGTCTAAGAAAGAATCTCTTACAGGATTGGAACAACAAAAGAGTTTGCAGCCATAAAAGATGACAAATTTGTAATTTTTAGGTGAGCTATTCCTTTGAGTCCACATGTCTTACTAACTAGAAACTTCAAACCACAGGCTGAGAGTTGCAGTTTCAGCCACGTTTGCAATGCTGTTTTGCGAAACACAGAAGGTTTAGGGAGACACAGGATCATTGAACTGTGTTGGTAACAAACTAAATAATTGACCATAATTAGCTACAACACTTTAAGGAAATTCACTCCTGGAAGGGAACAGTGCCAGACATGTCAGAGCGCTTCATGCCCACAATGCTTCGGCTCTAAGATATCTTATTTATGCTTTTAATGCTTACTTCAGTGTTTAGCTTAGAGACATGCTAACATTTTATTTACACATCTGGCAGTTGCTTTTATCCAAAGTGACTTGCATACTAGTCAAGGCGCACCATTTTAAGAGTTCGTGCTTTATACTGTAGGGGAATCAAACACATGATCTGGATAGTGCTCTCGTGCGCTTCTACAACAACACATCAGCCTTGGTTAGAGTCAATTGCATCTCTCAAGCTTTTCACGTGATGAGCACTATTTGTGCCACGAAGAGATGCTGCTACAGTATGTAGAGCGATCCAAATGAGTCACTTATGAAGTTCTATTTTGGATTGCGTACTGCCTATGTAGGCTGCAGACATAGGGTGACCAGACGTCCTGTTTTCACAAGGTTTGTCCTGGTGTCCTGACAGTTCACTAAAAATGTAAATAGCTTATGTCCCGATTTCAGCTGTTAGGCTGACATGCAGATATCCTTGATGTCCTTCGGTGTCTCTAATATTGGTTGTAGAGGAAGAAAAACTGTTGTTTTGCTGTTGTTGCTGTGCTAATATTACAAATTGAAGGGTAAGATGGGGTTGTAACACATTGTGTGTGTGTATGTTCACAAATGAATACTACTTTTATTATTTTTGAAACATAAATACAATCAGAAGTAAAAAGTCAAAGTCACACATTGTCGCACAACTTCAGCGTCACCATTACAAAGCTGTTGTTCAAAGTTCACAAGTTGCAAATTTGAATAGTTTGCAGAAGAGCAGCTATAAACACAGCTCTAAAAGCAGGCTATAAGTAGATGAGTTTTTCTGTTCACTGTGATAATGTTTAATGCCCCTTCCAGCCTCTATGATCCAATTCAGCCACTTATTAATAGCAACCGCCTTTATAAAGACACACAAAAGCTTAAAAAAAATTTATGAGTGGGGCACTACTGATGTGTTTTATAACATAGAATAAAACAAAAATATCACAAGTTCAAAACACTGACTTTATACCAGTGCAACTGGTTTAGGACTCATTCAGTGCTTTATGACCAAACCTACCTGGTCTCATGACATAAACGTACCTTGGTGCACTATTTCGAGACATGAAATACGTACCAATAAGTACATATCACTGCAGTTTCCAAAATAAATTAACACTGGAGGCAGTAAAACTACTGACACTTTTTATTCCTTTTCGCACAAATTTCAAAACAATATTAATATGCTGGCATATTTTAAAAATAATATTTTTAAACATTAGCATCACACATATCCAGCTTCATATCTATGGGTTTTCAAAGATGGTAGGTTTGTTCAGAGTACAGAGATGTACATGAGATGCAAGGGGATCTGGTTTGAATCCTGTGTAACTACAGGATGTGTAGAATGTGTAAAATGTGCCAGGGTTCATGTATTGAACCTTTGTCTTAGCACCACTCAGTGGACATTTCTCTTTAAAACTGCGGCACAACGTGCAGTAAGGTACGTAAAAACGGTGTAGCACAAAAAGTGCAAAGTGGTACATACTGCATTTTTCTGAGACCAGGTTAGACCAAACATGTAGAATATTTTTTTTTTTTTATCAAATGTGAGTGAACATCATGTTAAATATATTTTTCTAAAGTACTATTCTTTTCTTTAGGGGTAAAACTTTTTAATGAGGAAAAACTGCTGAGCACACAATATGACAATATGATATGACACTATGATAACAAGACTGCTAGGCATTTTTCCTCATTTCACTGAAATAAACTGCATCTTTTGCAACTGCAGTTATTCCTGTCATAATTTCAGACCAGGCTAGGTAAACACCTCCCACAGCGGATTCACAAGGATACTGCCTATAGGTACGTAGTTAAAAGACAGGAAGGCAGTCAGCTATGTTTTGGAACAGAGCTTATAGTCTTACTGTACGCCAGGACTTGAAGTGGAAATGGATAATAACTGTCAAGCAGTGATATAAAATTTCCTTTTAAGACTTTCATGTGCACATGCAGTCAGAGAGATGGTAGGAAGTGTTTCATGCACTGAACCAGTCACACCAACAAAAACAACGCTAAACATCAACCTAGCCACTCAGACAGAGCCACGTTGGAAGGGGCGTACAGGCTGCTTAGTTTCCCATAAAGCCATTCAACACACGTTCAGAGCCCAGAAACTGAATGATGCCTTTGCTCATAGCATTAAACCAGCAGAAAAGGAAGGAAATTAAACGGGGATAATACTTAAAACGCTTTAGCTAAGTGTGTGCAGGCTGTTGACTTTATCTCCAGTCTGAGCTCATTGCTTGGCTGCGTCTGTCTGGCGGTGAAATGCCAGAAAAAAAAGAAAGTGAGAGTCACACACCGGCACATATAAACTCACCCCGGTAAGAGTGTTATACGCAGACACAAACGCACACATATATATGCCCAGGGGCACATGCGTAGATGCAAACACATTCACACCCTGTGTGTGCTGGCCTGCAGGAGGAGTCATTATGATTCTGAGTGTGTGAGCGGAGCGGGCCAAACGCAGAGGGTCAGATCTCATTTCCTTTAGAGTGTCTTGCCAATCGATTCTTCTCAGAGAGATATAGAATGAGGTAGAGAGAAATAAAGAGCAAAGTAAGAGCATATCAAAGAAAACGGAAGATAAAGGTAGAAAGATAAATATGGGTTCATGTGCAAACACATAAAGATCTATGATATCTGCAATATCACTTTTGTAAGAAGATTATGACTGGAAATGTACTTTATGTGCACTGCAGAAAAAAAAGGTATATGTATTATATATATCGTGTTACAATCCCATTTTACCCTCCAGCCCTTCTTAACCTTCAGTTACTTTAAAATATAGTTCTCTAGCAAAAATATCTAGATGTGTTTAAAACAAGCTTGCTTGATATTATTACTTTTCTGATCTTCCTTAATATTTAGACAAATACACCAACATTTGTTAATATGTACCATATGTTTATAGACAAAAAGCCTTTCATTCCCAAGACAAGTCTTAATGTGTTAAACTAATTTTAATATTCAGGGCATCAAAAAATGAATCACTATAAACTAGGAAATAGGAGGTAATCTGACCGATCATAAGGCTTAATCTGCTATTTTTTCTGACAAACAAACCAGACAGAAGAGTAGATTAAAGGGTTACTCCAACCTAAAATGATGTTCCAAACCTGTAAAAGCTTTGTTCTTCTATTGAACACAATTTGAGATATTTTTGATGAAAACTGGGAGGCTTGTGACTGTCCCACTGACTGCTAAGTAATGAACACTGTCAAGGTGCAGAAAAGTGTGAAAGACATCATCTGAATGCTCCATCTGGCGTCAGTGGTTCAACCATAACTTTATGAAGGAACATGAATATTTTTTGTACAGAAAGAACAGAAAACTAAAAAAGAACAACTTTATTCACTGTAACGCCACTGTAGCACAATTGTTGGACCTTGTTTGAACTTGGTATTTTCTGAGGTTGAAACAGGAAACTGATGTTTATTTCATGCAATAACTAAGAGCAAGAGTTGATCGTTCACGTGCTGCTTGAAGTGAGGTGGAACAATGATCTGTCACAACACATTAAAGAGCCACATAATAATAGACTGACACTTTGTTTAAAACTAAAATAACCTGCTATGTCTTGTCTGTAGGCACACTGTGTCATTAGATACTGTAAACTGTAAATTATGACACTTTTTTTGAGCACTTAACCACTTTTCAACAATATAAGCAATATACAGCAAAAACTGTCCAAACAACAGTATAAAAAAGTGCTGCAAATAATTAGTGCTGCGTAACAAGTCTTCAGCCATACAATATATTTACGTGAGAAACTGTGAAAATTAAAGTGCATAGTTAAAAATGTTTACACTCCATAACACAGTCACATCTCATTCAGAAGACAAATTTAAACTTGGGTATGGCACAATCAATCACAAGACATGACAGCCAAAGGCATATCACAATCAAAGTTGATGTAACACTTCTGCAGCTGGCATTTTTTGAATGTGTTTGTGAGTTGAAAAGTGTTTTGGCAGTTGAAAACATATTCAAAGCAATTCGTTGGTCTCAGAAGACTTGGTATATTTGTCGTCTTTGAATAAACTGTGGTTGTTATATCCCGTGTTTTAAATGGACCAGGGCTCTTGTTAGATGCTAAAAACTAAACAGTGTGATGTAAATAAAAGTCTAAAGTGCCTTAATGTCTTAAAGTGCTACGGCCATGTTTCAGTTTTTGACACCTTGGGAGTGAGAATGGGTTGTATTATTAGCATTTTTATGTTTGAAATGAAAATATCACAAATATCACTAAAATATCACCTGGAAACAAATAATAATATCCCACAATTGTAAGTTTTTAAAGAATATTTAGATGTTTTCATGAAAAACAAGAACACTGATTAAGAACAGTTTGTTTTGTCTGTCTACGTTTGCTTGAATAATATTTGTGGACTCCACAGCATCTTTGTCTTCTCCTGTGGAACTAAACTTCACGCATATAACTCTCATGGGATAGCATAACAGATGCACACATTTATCGACTGACTTCCTGTTGGTGACACATGAAAAATGACTACATTTCCTGGACCCACTGGGATTTGGCCACTCAACAGAACTGTAATGGTTTACTGACTCTCGCATGCATTGCACAAATATTGTAAAACACCCCATGTTTAGGTAGTGGTGCCTTGTGGGTAGGTTTGCAGGGGGTATCATGTTCTTTCATCTTTCACAAAGCAACATAATAGGAGTTTGATCAACTAGAAGCAGCATCAAGACCTGCAGATCTATATATACACTAACGAACGTTGCATACATGAAACTTCAGGGTGTAATTTGTTTCAGTGGGACCAATAGATGTTCTGAAAGCCTCAGGAAAATAAGCGAATATCTCTTTCACAGAGCTTTCTGCTGTCCTTTACTATATGCCTGGTAATGAAATACCCTATTATCTCTATATGTGTGTTATTTTAATGAAGACGCTGGAATTTAAGAATGAGATGCTGGTAAATATTTTTGAGCTCTGCATTTGTGTGTCTAAGAGACTGGGTGGTCCACCTACACATATTTCCTGAGAGGAATAGTTAAATACCAAACAGATCAATAGTGACAAACTAATTAGATGTATTTGTGTCTGGGCAAGTGGGTGTTTAGACATAGCTTTGAGTGATTTTTTTTAATGCAATGATTTCCATTTAAATGTTAATGATCCAACAGGGTAGTCAATGCTGCCTTTTACATATCAATTAGTTGAGGCTCTCTAAACTACCAATCAATCCAACCCATAGATTAAAAAGACATCTTAACTTCCATTGGCGGCCCCAGAATGTTCTTTATTAGGGGTGCTTAATAAATCTGAAGGTGCTAATGAAAATAAGCATCTGTGCAAGTAATATTTGTGCAGACGGTGGCTATAAACTCTAAATAACTCCAAATAACTAGTGTTACTTAGACACACTAAAAAGGCATGCTGTGCATTTATTTTTCTCAGTGGTATTCCACCTTGCCCATCTCAGACTTTAGCCACAAATAGTTTAGTGATTTGGCTTATCTGCTGCCATCTGCTTTCACACGCATTTGCTTAAAGAGGATGCTCTTTCAGTGCAGCCAAAAGTTTGGACACTCTTGTCTAAATATAAATTGTGCCTAAGTATGAATTTCTATGTTATATAGCAGGGCTTCTCAACTTTGTCCTCAAGGTCTGTTTTCCTGCAGAGTTTATGCTGCCTTCACGTACTCTAGGAAATTTCTAATTTCAACTTATGGTTGTGTTCATTATTGCCTCTTTGTAAAGAGCTTGTAGGAGTTTCTGGAATTTTGGTCATTGTCATGTGTATAAAATATATACAAATATGTATTGTGCCATCAGTTATAGACTTATAAACTGTATAGGTATACTTAATGGCCCACCCGACTCGGAAACTCAGATATCACAATTATCTCAAAGTGTCCAAATTATACATGATTTTAAAAAAGAGAGCGTTTATGTCCAATTTCTGACAAGTAAACTTGTATTTCCGGTCATTTCAATAGCTTTCGAAGGCAGTGTTGGCTGGAAACACTTATGAATCTATTTCTTTTATTTTCTTCTAGGTGATTGTATTATTGTACTAAAATGTGGATGTCCAATGCTGTCACAACATGATTCACAGTCAACATTTTAACTACTAACAATGCAATGAGTTATGACAGCATGATATTAAGTTTGCAACATGATAGATCTGCGCTCAATACTGCGAGAGTCTGTTTTCAAAAGCAAATCAGCATTTAATCTGTAAGCTAAAGAGATATGCAGGAATTCTGTCAGTCACATCACATCGCTTTTTTGGTTGACTTATATTTATCCCTGTCAGCTGTTTTTGATGTCACAGAGTTAGGCATATGGCATTTACCACTTGATTGAATGGCTAAAAAACGTCTGTAGTCCCATGAGCAAAGATGGCAGATTTGAAATTGCATCCTTTCAGTGGCTTCTGCCATTAAAATGAACCGGGTTAGTAGAGGATGGCATTACAGACCTCCTTGTTTTCCCTCTTTCTTTTTTATTCTGCATTTTGCACACCCTTTTTGAAGCTGTGCTAAAATGTGGCGAGTGTTTTTTGCAGTGCTGGGTAAAAAAGATCAATTAAATCTCCACCCTTTAGCAGCTTCTGAGAAACTCTGGCTCATTTAGACGTAGCCGAGGAGTGTCCTTCAAACGCTCTGCGATAGAGCTATCTAACACGCACACGGCACGGCTGTGACAACAGCATGGGACAAAAGCCAGCAGAGGGTTTCGAGTGACAATGGAGAGGAGCGGAGGCGACATTCTCCTTGTGACGATGTCATATGACAGTCTTGTAATGATGATGTCGTCTGACAGGACCCCTGCGTGAGATACTGAGAGGCAGCATGCTGACACAGAAGTCATAATGTTATGGATTACTGCTCTGTGTGCTTGTTTGCAGATGGTCCTTCTTACGGTTTCATACTACTGTGAAGCCTCTGGATCTGCTGTGACCTCTTTTTAGCATCAGTAGCATATTTTTGTTTAGCATTTGTTAAAAAATGCAAATGTATTAATTCATTGCTCTTCATCTCATTTTAAGCAGCGTGAAGTGGAATGGGATTAGCTTACAGCTATGTTAACAGACTTGTAACACATCTTTAGATTCATTAGCAGAGGTGCAAGTGTCCGATGAGCAAGTCTTCTCTGACGTAACTGGCGACGAATCCAGGTCAGGTAAGAGTGCTAAACCCAAGATGGATCCTGCCTGGTGTGAATCTGAAAGTGTGTGTGGGAATATGAGGACCACTGTGGTCCACCTTGAGAACTGATTCTGATTCAGTAGGTGTCTATGAGTCATGGTTAACCATGCAGAAAGAGAAAGAGGTTAAGAAGGACAGACAGTGAAGTCAAAAACAACTGTTTATTGACAGGAAAAGTTTTAAAAGCTGATACTTAACTTATCACAATTCTTAAAAACTCATTCTAATTTAAAGTTGTTCTGCAAATGTGTGAAATCCAGTCATTTGGTGACACTTTATTTTGATAGTCCACTTTAGACAGGTTAGGTTTATAGGGTTAGCAGAATAAGTTGACACATATTAGCAATTTTTCTGATAGTCAATATGTTGTGGACTCATCAAAATAAAGTCTTAGTAGATATTATGCAGATAGTCTACTAATACTCTAATGACTACTAATTGAATGTAGCTGCAAAGTTACTTAATGCCTGAAGTGGATTATCAAAATAAAGTGTTACCAGTCATTTTAACTAGGAATTCACAACATCAGAATTTCACATTTTTACAGATTGGCCACATTGACCAACAAAGACCTGCTTGGTTTGAAAGTAACTTCTGTCAGTTGTACTTCATAGCACACTAAACTTGAGGGACCATCAGCTGTCTTATTATCAGCATTCTTTAGATATCTTACAGAAACTCAAACAGGTTTGGAACGACATAAGTGTGAGTAAATGACAAAATTATTGGGTGAACTATCCCATTAATGCTAATTCTGTTTACTGTTTAACTTAGTTTGAGAAATAATGTGAACACCTGGGAAATTTCATTATATATATATATATATATATATATATTACCACCACTTGCCTAGAATAGATTTATACAAATTTTGACTAGTCTCCAGATTAATGTCTTCTCTCAGAACATCTGCCAGGTGCTTCAGAGATGTTAAAGAAGGGAATCAGCTTCTCACTCCTCTCCAAAACTGGCCACAGTGGTTTGATAAGATTCAAACCAGTTGAGTTTTTATATGACTAAGCAACTAGTTAATAGTGAGAACTGATGCCTGTAAATGAAGTTTTACCTTAACTCCTATAAGAATACACTCCTATATGGGTGTTCACATTTTGTCTGACCCCACACCTCTCTCCCCTTTTCTTCCTGAAGTTTAAGACAACAACATTTTGTTCATATTCAGAGCTGACCTGAACAGCTAGTTATTAATGCAATAATGTCTTTCTCTCTCCTTTAGACGCTGACAGCTCATACAAGAAGTCTCTTTTTCTTCACTGCTGCACAGAAACCATATTGAAGTTGGAATAAAGCACATGTCTATATAATGGCTTTCAAATGTTTATCATCTCACTTGTTCCTATTCGATTGATGACAGTCATGATCAGATATTTAGACAGCATACTGGTCTGATAAGTACTTTGAAGCTCTTCACATTTTATTCACTGTAAAAGCTGCACCTCATCCAGCAGGATGCATGAAAATGAGAGCTGTATATATATACGAATGAGAATCAAAATATTGTCAGACTTGGATGCGCCTCAAAGCACACGCCATTATCTATCATCACCTTAATGTCAGTGCTAGCCAATGCATTCAGTTGCAAAGGTGAGATTTAGGAAAGAGGGTTCAGTGGGAAAGTATGTTTTCATTGTTGCCTATAGCAGCAAAAGAGAAATCGATTCGCTTTGAATAATGTTTTTACAACTGTTTGGTGGAGAACAGGTACTTGGCTGGTCGATTACGGAGATCAGGTAAAAGAGACTGAATAGATTTGTTGTATATATTCATTCGAGCACATAACAGATCACTGATAATCCGAGATTTGCTGATGCTACTGAAGAAACAAGATAAATCCAATATAATTATGCTCTTCACTTTTTGTATGAACCTTTGTATTTAAATATACTCTAAATTGTAATGTATTCCTGTGATAGCCTAGTTGAATTTTCAGCTGTCTTTATTCAGTGTCACATGATCATTCAGAAACCGTTTTAAATATGCAGATATGGGAAACATTATGAATGTTGAAAAGAGGAGTTATACTTTTTATCCATAGTGACTTACATCGCATTCAGTGTTTACTTTTTTAAATTGGTTTTTGCATTCTGTGCGAATCAAACTAATAACCTTGGCATTGCTAGCACTACGCACTAATTGTTTGAGCTACAGAAACACTGTTCTCCAGCAAAACCTTCTAGTGAGGCTGACCAACTAGCATGTTTTCTCTGGTGTTTTGTCAAGACTTCCTTGCGAGTTGAACTATACAAAGCCTAGTGGAGTACATCAGAGTATTTATGGTGTTCTTTTGTTGTTGTAATACAGCAGAATTTGCAGTTGAGCAGAAAAAGCAGCTTGCTCCTGTAGCCCTAAGACCTTATCTCATTACAGAGTGTTTCCTTCCCTCTATGGAGATCCATGTCTCCTCTCTGTCAATGAGAGTAATGGCTTTCAGAAGAGATTGTTAAAAGGAATATTTGAACAATAAAAGCTGAGGAGTAGTGCATGTTTTGGGGAAAGCAATCCATTTCAGCCATTCAACTCTAACTAATAAATTAAACACCACTTTATTAGACCCCGCCTCCAAAAAACAAATCAGCCAATCCAATGTCAGCAAAACCCCAACATATAAAAGGTAGGGAGTGGTTTCTGATTAAAACCGATAACTAATTAGGCTTTGTGTCTTTTGGAATGATTAAAAACATAATCATTGTTTGTAAATAACAATTATTAAAGAGTTAACGCATGTGCATGATTTTATGGTAGTCAGTTTTTATATATATCATATTACATTAATGCAAACTGAAAGCTCACAACTCAGGCAGACTTTGTTTGTTTGTTTTTTGCCATGGTGCCGCAGATTCAGCTACTAAAAAGTGCTGCAGGAAACACAGGATTGGCCATTCCCCTGACTCTGTTTCCTGTTCACATAGCTTAGGGCTGTCGCAGAGACAAGTACTATTCCTCAAGACACATATTTCATATCTGTTGGGTGAAAGGCGCATTCTATACATAGTATTCCAAATAATAATAATAATAATAATAAAAATACTATCAGAAACTGTGGGAAGGTGGCTATTCTACAGCAGGGGATCCCAAACCTTTTCTTGTCAGAAGAACCTCTCAGATTTTAAACGTCACAATGCACTTCAAGTAAATATTTTTTAACTGATATCTCTACCATACAGTTTAATGAAACACATAAATAAAAAAAAAAGGTGGAGGCTATTTATTAAATGTCTACTAATAATAATTTTCTGATTAGCTCTTCTTAGGGGTGAAGATTAAATTAATTAATTATTAACTAAGGTTAAATAATTAATACACATTTGAATATTCATGTTTACTTTTAAGATTCGTGTTTAAGGTCCACTTTTAAGGCTGACTTTATGCTTTACTTCACTTATTTCAATAACCACCTTGTGCAAGCTACAATACGATGCAATAGTATACATTGCCATTTCAGTTGTTAATTTTTCTTTTGTGTGTGTGTGTGTGTGTGTGTGTGTGTGTGTGTGTGTGTGACGTACATTTTACATTTGATTAATTGAATTATTAGCTTATCTTTAATTCACGTACTCTATGCAGTTCTCTCACAAATCCACATTTGTGAAACCCTGGTTTTCAATATCTGTCAGCCTGATGTTACATGCTTTTACAACTGCAAATAGGACATCTATTACTGGATAATGTCCTCACAAATTCCCATAGAAAGGCTCTCTTATCAAGTAATAATTTCATGCATTTGGCGGTACCTGCCTTGGCTGTAAGCATAAGCAGAAATAGTGGTGAGATATATAAAGACAAGAATCTGATAAATCTGTGTATATGTGTGAGTGTGTGTGCAGGTGTGTCTGCAAAGGAAGTGAGAACCAGAAGGCATGAATATTCCATCTGGAGTGAAATAAGGTGATAGTGTTCCTACAGACAGCGAATACACGCGTGGCATAAGCAGGCAGAGCTGTGAAAGTGTCTTAAGGAAGTGTTGTCTGTAAGCTTGCCAAGCAGGTATAGCATCACCGATAGAGGTAAAGTCTATTGTCTTGTGCCTATCTGTCTGTCTCCTTGTCTTCAGGCCCCTCATCTGTCCATCTCTCCTTCTACATGTCTGTCAGGGTCCTTCCATGTTTTTCTGTCTAGCAGGCACATGTCAGATTTTCCACTCAGTGAGGGAATTTAAATACCAAAGCTTCATCCTGGGTAAAGTCACAAACTCCTGAACCCTTCATGAACATGCCCTGTTTTTCTATATCTCTCTGCATACTCACACACACATACCATTCATGTGAAAGTAGCTCAATTGGCATTACTGCAAAAGAGAATAATTGTCCCACAGATTAGTGTCTACAACAATAATCATGCAAATGTGTGTTTTTAATTTATTTATATATATATTTTTTTAGAGATGGCTATTTCAGAACATTTTCAGAAAAGATGGAAAAACTAATGTAAAAGGCAGTTGTTAAAACATTGTAAGTCACAGCTCGGGGGATTCTTGGGAGGTTCTTCACTTAATATAAGCTTTTCAGTTTCTATTTTTTCTTTCGTTTTGGAGTTTACTGCTCAAGGGAAGTCTTTGAGGGATCAAGACTAGCAACATACATTTCTGGAATATGTTCAGCCTTGCTTTATCAATTGCGATGCCCTCCTGCATTATGAATTCTGCCTGATAACACATGAGATAGCTACAGTACTATGGGAAACTGGGAATTGCAGGGAAGGTGCTGCATAGACTACCAAGACTTTCTTTTTCATTGTCCAATTTGATTGTTTGCTCGTTTTTGTTGTTTCATTGAGATTTGCATTTTAACATTTTTTGCTTTGCAGACAGATTTCTTATTTGTGCTATTCATTACGGCACTGTTTTCACTTTTCTGGGCATTTTAAGGGACTGTTAGTTCTATACTCGCTTGTGATTTGTTCATGTGTTTTGTGTTTGATATTGCTTTATGCATCTCTTATGCAACTCTACTGCAGTTGTTTATGTTGATTTTGATTCAGTATGCATATTTTTTATTGGACATTTAAGCGGTGACAACACAGTACAGAAATTATTGCTTAGCGTACAAAACGTGACCAAAATATCCTTAAACTCTAATGTTGAAATGCATTATTATTATTTATTATATTTACTAAGCCAACTCACTGTACAAAATACACTGTTGTCAGCACAAATCCTGTTTATCGTTATTCCAAGTGAGTGCATATTTAATATTTAATTGAAAGGTTGTATAAGGGTGTACTTTATAATAAATACATAATTTTGAAAGTAGTTTGCATTGTTTTTCACACAAGGCCTGCACAGCCTGGACATATGTCATGATTTCTGCCTCAAAGTATGAGCGTGTTGTGAGTCAAATCATCTTCATACTAATGTTGAGTTCCATTACACCACACGTACTTCATAAGCGATTGCAATATGGCAAGTTTTAAATTGTTCAAGAGTGGAGGAGATTTAAGAGCCACATTAGAGAACTTTTCAAGGTGTTTAGCGCGCAACCTGAAAGTTATCATATGGCTTGAGGATACTTGGAATATAGCACGTGTCATATATGACAAATTAATTATAAAACTTTTAATTTGCATGGTAAAATATGCCCCTGGTCATCATATGCTTTTATTGTCAGGAGAAGCGCATCATTAGCATTCTGCAAAATGTTTCCCGGCGTATTCCGTTAGAAAGCAAAACAAATTTAGATTTGGATTTTCATTCCGGTGAGTGAATGATGACAGAACCAGAATGTGTTGGAAGTAATCCTCCAGTTCATGAGTTGTGCGATTAAACCTGGAACCACTGCGAAGGTTTCTTTACCATTAGTTCATAACACCAGGTTTAATCATAGCGTATGAAAGAATGAGGCTTGAAGTTCTTCTTTAACATGGTCAGCTGGTGAGAGGTTTGCTTTGGAACGTTAATTATAGACCATGGAAACTCCATCTCTTATCAACTCTACTGCCAAAATCATTAGAGCCAGAACTGAGCGAGCAGCTGCTGTAGCACCCCTGGTGCACCTGAGAGCAAGGTGTTTACTCCACTGACTAATTAACATAAAATACAGAATTTCCCATGATACATTATTCATTATAACTGTTAAAACTATGCCGTTTAGACATTTTGTTCTCATCGTATTTTGCCTCATTACACAGTTAATGGTAAGGTACAAAGGCATCCAGGGTGTTCTAATAAAATTAATTCACCACAATACCATTATAACCAAGCTTTTGGATTTTATTGCACTTCTGTTTTCTTTAGTTTCTCTAGTCTTCCAGTTCCCAAGCTAGTGAGCTATAATTTGATACAGTTTGATTAAGGTGTTAAAAGTAGTGCTTAGAATAAGCAATAGGAGATTAGTGTAGAAAACCTCTCCAGTGCCGTAACAGCTTATGGGACCCAGTGCAAAAACAAGACTCCTTGCTTTGTTGTATATGTAGCAAAATTATTGATTACAGTAAATAAAATATATGCGACATGGTAGCAAACATGCAAAATATAGTATGCCCACAAAAACGTTACATGTGTTAACATAATATACATGTTGTGTCATTTTGACACAGTGTTTCAGCTCAAAAACATGCAGTATCTGCAATCTCATTCACTAACCAACCGCAATTCGGTTTAATCTGGCCCTAAATGCTTTAAAATTGCATCGCATACAGTCTATCCTGATGAAAAGAACAAGCAGATTACAGTATAGAGCCAGAGTCGTTTCAGATCTCTAAAAGCAGATCCAGTAAAGTTTATCCAGATAGTCTTCTGCATCCTCTAAAACCAAGCGCTCAAAAACCGGCCTGCAAAATGGGGAGATTTGCGGTCTTACCTGATTTGCATAATTCCTTTAGTGAATTGGCACTGAAACAATGCAGATAGCGCATGAAAATAAATGTTGAATTCAGCAGCCACAATTCATTCCTAGTGAATTTACCCCTTCGATTTTACCTGTTACATCTTCCAAACCTAGATGGCTATCCCTCTGTGGAACATAAAAGAAAATATTTTGATTTATTTATTTTTTTTATTGAAACTCCAAATTTCATCAAAATGGATTTTTTTTAAAAGCAGTTGACACATAAGATCAAGCCATAAAATTGACATCTAACGTCACGCCACGTCTTTAATGGCGAACTAAGTCTTTATATTTGAGTATTTTTTGAAAACTAGACTGAGGTCACTAGACCTTGTACTCTGTGAAGATCTGTCTCTTCTCCATGTGTCTGGCAGTAAATACATACTTCTCATTTATCGCCACTTTATAGGGCCCAAGAGCTCCCTAACTGACTGTGACGTGTAAATTCATTATCCTTATCTTACAAAAAAGCAGGTTTACTGTTTTTATAGCCTGATTTATGGTTAAGTTAAGAAGGATTAGGGCTGTGGGAAAGGTCTTTCAGGAGCTAATTCAGACAGTAGCAGTCTGACTGATGGGAGTCTCTTTGGACATCACCGATATCTATGATCCCATCAGCGGGTCAGGCCGAGGTGGACACAGAGACAGAGTGGGCACACTCAAGTGTTCTTACCAAAGACAGTCATTACCTCGGCATGGATGTGGGGGTGATGGGGCTGTGTGCACCACAAATCTTCAGGTAAAAACTCATTCAAACACCAGGACCAAGACTAAGGCGTGAACCTATCATTATCATCCGTGACTTGGTGCACCGCAGGGTGTGGAGGTAATCCCAAACCCAAAAGGAAAACTCAATTTTGCCACATTGGTGCAGAGGTAATATTTTCAACTCGCAAGAAAAAAATTGCTATTTTTTATCTGACAGAATAACAAAATCATTTTCTTTCTGTAACTGCACTCAAGTGCTTCTCAAACTTTTCTTTAATTCTCTGATTATTTCTGGTAGTTCTGCTGTAATGACAAAGAGTTTTGGGAATTTCAGCATTCAACAGGGTATACACTTTTTACTCCAATGGATTTGCATGAATTGGATGGATTTTTGTAATTACAGGGTTTGTAAAACGGTCACAAATGGCAAATCCTGTGCATATATATCATTCATACTGTATATCCAGGTTATTAAACACAATGGGCATGTTCTTAAAAATGAATCTTCTTAAGGGAACATATTAATGAGTAATAAGCCCGTTTAGCTTCTTCTAATATTATTTTACATCATTGCTAAAGTCATCTTTTCTTTAAGTTCTCAGTCGATCTCATGGTTGAGAACCATTATTCTGTTCAGATAGACTAGTATTGAATTTTTTTCTTATAAACAAATATGGCATGTGAAATTCAGAAAATGATTTATTCTTTTATATATATTATTTTCTATAAATTTATTAATTTAATTCATATTATTCATTAAAACGATCACTTCATTCTTGTGCTGGATGGGCAATCAGTCCAACAATTTTCAGTCTTGTAGTTAAAGTGCCCCTATTATGGATTTTTATGGAAAAGTGTATAGCACAGATTTTAAGTGAATGAAAATATCCTGCAAAGTTTTTGTCTGAATAATTCAAAATTATTAAAAAAATTAGTCCCAAGCCGTTCATGTTGACGTCAACATGAAATATTCACATATTGTCCAACCACTTATTATGCACAGACCTTGTTTAACTTTTCGCATTGGTGTGTATGAAAATGCTAATTTATTCTTTGCCCCTAGGTGCCACTTTTGGAGCATTTAAAGCTTACAAACAGTTTAAATTAAAGCGGCAAGTAAAGAGAAATGCGTGCACATTGTAGTGATTCAGTAGTGGTGTTGAAAGACGGTTTGAAAAATGGGTTCATGATGCACTCTCTTTTTTTGTACATTTTGAACACAAAAAAAGGATGGATGACAGCTTTAAATCGACCAACAACCAGAAGAGTTTGTAAAAATGAATCATAGAACATTTGGGAGTCGATGAACAAATAAACAAGGAAAGAAAAATCAAGTGTTTTTGACCATACATGCATGTCAACCTGTAGTTTGGGACAAAGTATTTCTTAACCCATAGCCTAATAGGGGCACTGTAATAGGTTTAGGAAGTTCATTTACACTACAAGACAAAACATAAAAAATTTGTGAATGCAGTAGAAACACCAAAGACTACTAATGCGGCACACAGAGTGTCATTTTCATGAGATAAGGACTCGCTGACTAGTCCACTAGTAAAAATAAGTATTCGTGCAAGCTCTAGTGTGTGCAGTTGGACTATGTGAAATGATAAAGTAGGACAGATCGCCCACTTTTTTTTTTTGTTTCTCAAGGGAAATTACAGAGTCAGATACACATATATTCAGTAAGTCCCCAAACGCACACACACTAACCACCCGCTCTCTTGTCCCTCTCTCAGACCTCTTGGAGATAGAAGAGCTCCTACATTCATATCCCTTGCGGTTCAAAGTTGGAAAAGCCTCTCTTTCAAAAGCTTTTCCCGTCCGTGAACTCGCAGCACACAGTGTGACACTGATGGGTCTCTTTCTGCATTACATTTAAACTTTAATAATACTTTAATCTTTAAAATGAACTCAGTGTAGAGCTGACCTCATATGATAGCGGGTGACTGCAGCTGCCCGATGGTCCACAGTGCCGCTGAGATGAGGGTTTGCGGGGTGCACGTCAGAATGGGTGTCAGAGAGGAAGTGAAATGTGACCACGAGCTGAATCAAATTTGCTTCTCGCAGCAGAAATGAGCTGAAGTGACTCCATCTTTATTTCAGCTGTCAGTGCACTCACAGGCCAGTCGGACCGTGAGAGTTATTTTAAAACTCTTACAAAGCGTTCCAGCATGCTATTTCTTCAAAGAAAGTACCACATCTGTAAAGGATAGTTCACATAAAAGTGGTATTTCTGTCATTATTTTCTCCTTTATTTTACCTTATATATATATATATATATATATATATATATATATATATATATATATATATATATAATAAAAATGTGACAGCCAGTGCTCAACACAGAGATCTGATCATCATGCAGTCTGTGTGGAATGACATGAAGAAACAGAACTGTGACAGACGAAATCTTCTGGAGATCTAGCTAATATATGGTCAAAATGGTTTTGTGTTATTTCTTTATGATTCCCCAGTTAAACTGCTTGCTGTTATTCAGATAAATCATTCGGGTCCCACAAATTATTTGGTTTTCCTGCATCTTTTGCATATGTAAACCCCTTCCAACAAAACCTGTATGACTTATCTTTATTGAGATATATCTTTTCACTTTGAGTATGAACCAGAGGCTCATATGCAACTATTGCAAAAGATTCAAATGTTCAATGATGCTCCCGATAGAAGCACAATACAATAAGAGATGGGGACAGATTGAATATATGTACATTTTTACACTTTTGCCTAAATATAATTTTAGAAATTTACCTAAGAATTTAAATGGCTAAATGGGGTAAATTGTAGCTAAAGGATTTTTCTGAAGAACAGCAAGCAGTTTAAATGTTACTTTTAATGAATTAAACAATTTTTTCTCTTGTGGGCTAAAATTTTGTGATATCTTATTCAGGTCAGTACTAAATAAAAATACATGCATTTTGTATGATCTCTCTTGCTAACTGCTGATAGTAGACTAAAAATATTTCAATTACCGTGAGACTGTAGAGCAATGTCTGCTGAAAATTTGGCTTTGCATCACAGGACTAAATTACATTTTAAAATATATTACTATAAGACTTTAAACAGATTTATCGAGTTTTAATAGTTCACAATATTTCAAGTAAGAGGCTTTCTTCGAAATCGTAGTCTTTCTGACCCCAAACGACTATGTAATTAATTGATATTAATTTTAGTCCGAAATTTTGATCAAAATCCTGATGGGTTGAGTTTCTTCACGAAAGAAAACATCAACAACAGCATGCAAGGAATAACATAAGACTGAATACATTTTCATCTCTTTAAGGCTCCTCAGATCCCACTGTAACAGGGAAAAAGATTGACCGGCAATGTAATGTTCTTCTGTTAGGCAAGACATCAACTGTAAATAATGAATTAAAGTATAAATCTTCCGGCAGGCTTTGTGTTCGCAGTAAAGCTTCATCTAGCCTCAGAGGTCTGTTGTACGTATTGCAAAGACAGATGCTCTGAGGAAGACATCTCAATAATTTGAAGAGCATTAAGTAAACAGCGACAGTTATCATAAATTTCTGAGCACCTCAGGGGGCGGGATAGTTCGTACGAATGTGAGCGAGCTCTTACACAGACTAAGGAAATTCCATCGCCTCTGGAGTCCGCTCAAACAAACAAGCAGATGATGTCTTTATCAAAAATACATACAGACTCTCCAGGGTGGTTTTTTGAACAAGTCTTCAGAGTTTGAAATATTCACTGTACAGTCATTGTGATACACGCATACTTGTGCCTTTCTGACAGAACGTGATGTTTTTGCTTCAAGCTCAAAGAGTCTTTGGAGAAAGGAGGGTGAATGAGGAAGAAAGATGAAAGAGAGAAATATTTTCAGTTAGGTCTTCATGTGGCCCTTATCTCACAGGAGGTAAGAGGCATGTAGATGGAGACAGATAAGAGAAGTAAAACTAGAGTGATTTCATAAGCGCGGTGGAAACTGTCAGGTCACTTCAGTACAGTGTGCAGACACAGAGCAGAAACTCTGATTACTCAAGAGCCTCATCAAAGAGAAGGAGAAGGAGAAAACGAGGAGATTGTGTAGGAGGTAAGTTAAAAAGACCATTTGAAGGTTGATTCTGTTAAACAAAGTATTAAATACAAAGTATTCTTCTTAATACTGGGAGTGTATGTCAAAAGACTTCACTGTTCTTTTTACCTACAGCTTTGATAGCAAGCGCAAATATATTTGCTAGCGCATGTTTGTGAGTGTTAATTAAGCCTTCGGCGTCTTTCTTTATGGACCACAGCATCATGGATGAGATAATTACCTTGAGGTTGATTATTTACACAGAGCCCCGTAGTGCTGCATGGTGAATGAACGTGTAACATCACAGCTAAAATCATATTACAATGAAATTACTTGCCGATAAATCACAGCATGGACTAGCAAACAGAATGTATAAGGAGCACACAGATAAAAATCAATCATTTTTCCTTCATCCTTTGAAATAAACGGGTTTGATGTGCCCGGAAAACATGTCCCTCCCCTGTTCATGAAGTCCATTTATTAAATCGTGGCTGCAAAAATGGTTCCTATATTTTGACATCAAACAAATTAATGCATTAATGAATGACCATACAATTAAAAAAAGGTAATATGAATGAATTTCAGGTAATATGAAAGTACACTCTTCTTGTTTCATGTTCAATAAGTACACAATTAAAAGTTTTACTTTGAAGTACATTTTAAATCATAATTTTTTCCAAAAATATTTTTTTTATTTGTTGACATAGTAAAGAACACTCTGAGGCACTTAATTAGAACCATATCTGTTATTGAGCATTAAATTTTAAGTTAATATATTTTATATCCATCATCATTACATTACAAAAATATAATGTGTAATGTGTACTCCGCATCACGTCTGACCTCGTGCCATGAGCGACGAAGGTCACCGCTTCGGAATGGCTGTGAGACAACCGAGTCCCTGCATTCCCCCTCACTGTCCCACCACGTGCACATCAGTGGTTCAGGACGCTTGGTTGAAGCTTCCCAGGCCGTTTTGGCTCTTTCAGACCATTTGACTCGGCTATGCGATTCAGTTCATCCTGTGTCCCCCCAAGTTCAGTGGCATCCATTTTAAGTCACTGAACGTTATGGATGCCCCTGTCTTGTGTGTGGAGATTGCGGTCCTTCTGGCGAAGGACACGATAGAGCCTGTCCCTCCTGCCTATAGAAAGGCGGTGGGTTATGACCGATCTTGGATCTGCAAGGATTTGAGCCGAGTATTTCACAAGCTCCCGTTCAAGAAACGCATATTTCAGTGTGTCTGTCACCAGGATTGGTTTGCAGCGATTGACCTGAAGAACGCATACTTTCATGTTTTTCCTGAGTTTTGTGTTCGAAGGTCGAGCATATCAGTACAAGGACCTACTCTTCGGGCTCTCCCTGACAAGGGGCGCCTTGTCTTCACAAAGTTGCGGAGGCTGCCCTCGCTCCACTGAGAGAACAGGGTATTCGTGTTCTCGACTACCTCGTTGACTGACTCATCCTAGCTTAGTCTCGGCTGTGTGAACACAGGGACTTGGTGTTATGGCACCTCAGCCTGTTGGGTCTTCGGGTCAACCAGGAGAAGAGCAAATTCTGTCTGACTCAGAGGATCTCTTTTTTTGGTATGGAGCCTCACGCAGGAATGTGCTCAGTTAGTGTTGAAGTGCCTGATATGTTCAAGGACAGGATGTCGGCCCCACTGAAGTATTTTCAGAGGCTCCTGGGGCATATAGCAGCTGCAGCGGCAGTCACGCTGCTGGGGCTTCTTCATATGAGACCACTTCAACACTGGCTCCACGGCGGAGTCCCGAGGTGGGCATGGCAACACGTCACCCACCAGGTTCAAGTAACACTGACCTGCTGCCAAACCTTCACCCCATGGTCAGATCTCTCGCTTCTCTGGGCCGAAGTGCCCCTGGAACAGGTATCCAGGCATGCTGTCATATTCACGGATGCCTCGGAGAGTGAAAACTCCATACCCAGGCGGTTCAGCTGATTAGGGAGCATTTCAGAGCCACTCAGGTAGACCTATTTGTCTCTCCAGAAACCTCTCACTGCCAGTTGTTTTTCTCCCTGACCGAGAGAGCACTTGGCATTGAAGTATTTGAGAGCCTACGCAAGTATGTGTTCCCCCCAGTGAGCCTTCTGGTACAGACACTGTGCAAGGTCAGGGAGGACGAGGAGCAGGTCCTGCTAGTGGTGACCCATTGGCCCACCCGGACCTAGTTCCCAGAACTCATGCTCCTCGTGACTGCCCCTCCTTGGACGATTCGTCTGAGGAAGGATCTTCGGACTCAGAGATGGGGCAGATCTTGGCACCCACGTCCAAACCTCTGGAACCTCCATGTCTGGTCTCTGGACAGGACGCTGAGGCTCTAAGTGGCCTACCTCAAGGGGTAGTTGACACCATTTCTTCATCAAAAGCTCTGTCCACAAGACGTGCCTATGCTTTGATATGAAGCCTGTTCATCTGTGGAGTTCTTCTCTGGGAAAAGACCCCTGAAGTTGTCTGATCAGAGTTGTGCTGACTTTTTTGCAGCAAGGGCTGGAACGAAGGCTGTCTCCCTCCACCCTTAAAGTCTATTTGGCTGCAATCGCAGCAAATCACGACCCACTAGATGGGAGGTCTGTAGGTAGGCATGGAGGAGGTTGAATGGGTGTGGAAGCGGTATCCTCCTGTGTTTTCACCTGAAACTGGTATAGGTGAGAGGCCCAGTTTCACGTGGGCTTGTTAATTGTTCCAGAGGTAGCCCTACAGTAGCCCCTGTCGAGCTCCTCCATGCCTCCGGCAGCCAGATGTAGCGGAGCATCTGGTGCCAGGCCCTCACTCGATTAATCTGTGACAACCAGTAGAGGGTCGCTGGGAGCCATGTGAAGTACCCAAAAAGAATTTGTGTGTGTTTTTTCACAGCATAGCTTCAGAGCCCCGAGTTTCCCTGGCAGACCTTGTGCCTCCCTAAGAGGGTTCAATCACCTCCAGTTTTCCATATGCACTGATATACTGTCCATATGAGCATTCGTTCCAAGACCACCTACAGGAAGGCTGCACTTCCTTACATCGCTGTTTACTAGAACGTGGGAAATTCCCCAGTGTTCCAGTCTTACTGAATGGGTAGTGCTAACAATAGTAGCTGGCTTCTTGTGGTGGAGCCCTGGTCTACACCAGACTAAGGGGTCTTAGGAAGCTCCCAAAGGACACTGGAAGAGGCAGCCTCCATGGCGTTTTGGTAGGAATCCCAATTCGTCGTCATATCCGACATGATGTCTCTGTTCCCTTCTCGAGATGTTAGTTGCTATAATATAAATGCTGTAATTTCAGAGCACTAGACTGTAGAATATACAGTATTTACTGATGAGGATTTCAACATTCCTTCTGAAGGATTTCAACATATTGAAAAAGCAGTGAAGTTTTTGACAAGTTAGTGGTGACCTCATCTATTTGTATGGCATTGACTGAAACTGTTATGTAATGCAGGTCTGCAAAAAGGGTTTTACTGATGGACAGAGCCACACAAAGCTGGCAAACTTACCCCTGCCTGCAAGCATTGTTAGTCATGTCAAATTAAAGTGGTTCCTTTATGTAATACTCTTAAAGGTGCCATAGAGTACAAAAACTGCCATTTATGAGCAAGCAAGAAAATGGCCATTTAGAGATTGTGAAAGTCTTTTTGAATGCAAAACTTTGATTAACCTCAAGGACAGAAATCAAAAGTCTAAAATGTAATGTCTGTACTATAGAATATATATGGTATAATGTAAGGTTAAATGGACAGATTTTAAAATTAACAGCCAATGTGTACATGCATGAAAAACAGCTCCATTAAGGTCATGTTTTAGTCCCATGAGTATCGCTAGATGCATTTCACAAGCCAGACAGAAACCGAATGAGGCACAGAAAGGGGACACTGGACTGAATTTGATAGATTAACTGTTAGCCTGATGGAATGTCTCAAGCTCAAACCACCATCTATGTCCCATCTATCTATGTCCTCGCCTCTGACAGCCAGTTGATATCATCAGAAGCATTTATGTACTGTAAATCCTGTCCTTAAATAAATGTTTGTTTGTTTTTTGCAGCACCTCCTCTATGCCAATAGCTATAATGGCTGTCTTTATTTGGATACAGCCATTACTGGTTGTCTACCTTTACCAAGGACAAACAATATTACACCACACAGATGGAATAACCCATTACTTTGCAATTCAATTTGCGTTTAATTGCATAAGTAGGATGTGTGAGTGTGTGTTTTAAGCCCATGTCTCCAGGGAATGTCTACCTGAACGAACTCAGCATGTTGTCGAGGTGGAATTAAAAAGCCCTTCTGTCACCCAGCCAGTACTCAACCAGGAGCTGCTTAATTATTGTGTTTGTGTCTGTCTCTGCCCTTCCATGCTTGGCTGCAAATGTGTGTGTATGAAATTGTTGAAGGTTTTGGTGTGTAATCCATTTAACAGCTGTTTAATGGTATCTCGCTCATCCCGTCTTCTTCCTGCCAATCCGGCTCTTTTCACCTCTGTTTCTCAGAGATACAGATATGAAATTACCTCAGTACCCCAATAAATTCATCTCAGCTTTAATTAAACTCCCTAAAGTGTGGTCCAATGCCCTAGCCTTCATTAAGAGCTATTGAGTTTGATGAATTCTAAACTAATGTCTCACAACAGCATCCAATTACATTCGCAGTCAATGAATCAAGAGAAAACCGGATCAATTTAACCCCACACCACAATTACTGTATAGTACCCGATGTCTTTAATGGCACCATGTTGGGAGGAAGCCCGACCTTGTTTGTGTCAAACTTGGTTTGTTGTCAGGGGATCAAACCCTTGATGCGCTTAAAGAGTTGCCACAAGGAATAATAAAAAGAAGATAAAAAGAACAAATGGTAAATAAACGGAGAGAGAGGGGAAGAATGAAGCCTACGGCTTTATTGTGCTCCACTTTGATGATGCTGACAGATGCAATAAAACACTCATATTAAGGGAGGAGATCAAAGCAGGCTCACAACGGCTTTAAGAGGCTCAATAAAATAAAACCACATTTTGTACCTCCGAATGAAGACCAAGAGCAAGGTGTGGGAAACTCCACTTTAAACTTGATCGGTGAAAAAGGATGTTTCATTTGCAACATGACTTGATGAAAAGCCAGAAAAGAATAGTGGGATGTCGGTTGGACATGATAAACATCACTGTAGTTTTGACAGAATCATATGATTCAGAGGGTGTCATTATTTATCCATGTTCAGGTTTCTGAGTGTTGGCTAAAATATGGTCTGTGTGATTTATCTTCCGCACCACTAACAGCAGACACAAACATAGTCCTGTCATGACCATCGTATCCCTTAAAGGTGACATATTATGTCCCTTTTTTACAAAGTGTAATGCAAGTCTCTAGTGTCCCCAGAATGTGTCTGTGAAGTTTTACCACAAAATACGCTATAGATCTTTTATTATATCATTTTGAAAATGCCTATTTTGAGTAAAAGCAGAAACACTGATTTTGGTGCCTGTTTCTTTAAATGCAAATGAACTGCTGCTCCATGCCCCCTTTCCATAATAAAGCTGCGACATTATAGCTTGTACCTGCTAAAAACATCTGTATTGGTTATGAT
The DNA here is from genome assembly GCF_018831695.1 of Puntigrus tetrazona. Taxonomy (NCBI): domain Eukaryota; kingdom Metazoa; phylum Chordata; class Actinopteri; order Cypriniformes; family Cyprinidae; genus Puntigrus; species Puntigrus tetrazona. The sequence continues at coordinate 5,367,145 of NC_056711.1, read as the reverse complement.
TATCATGTTTATCGCATTGGAATAATGCATTTTAAACCATATTAGTTTAAACTTCAAACTGATATTTGGTTTTCTGACTCAATACATTGCCTCTGAGGCTCTGTTTGCATGTTTTGCTCAAACATTCGCCATGACATTTGAACTGGTACACCGTTGTTGATTGTGAAATCAAAATGACGGTGTAGCATTTGGAAATTTACAGATTATGGGGCGGTAATATTATAATAAGTCACCTTCGCAACATCACAAAGGGCAGCGGGATCAGACACGCTTGTTTTTTTTTCAGATGCCTGCAGAAAAAGGCATACTGGTTTTACTGGTTTAATCTTTTTTAGGTTTTCTTGGTTGGTAGATGCATTGGGGACCTGATTATAGCACTTAAAACATGGAAAAGTCAGATTCTCATGATACGTCACCTTTAAAATGTCTTAAACATAGTACTGTGATGTGTTAGTACTGTAATTTTATCATTAAAAAGGATATTTCACCCAAAAGAATAAATAATTTACTCACCCTGAAGCTGTTCCAAACCTTTATGAATGTCTTTTTTCTACACACAGAAGAAGATGTTTTGAAGAAGTTGCATACTATGGCAGTCAGTGGCTACCGTCAATGCAAATTGCAACAGAAAATTTAACGTCAGTTCCATTATCGTTTTACCACTACAGAATATCTGTAAAGTCAACCTCACACAGATATAGGGACAAATGGGTGTTTCTATAGACTGCACCAGATCTTGACAATCATGTCTTGGGGCTATGTTGAGGGTGGTAACTGTCATAACCAGACTTAAGCAGCCATATCAAGACAATTATGATCATAAGTGATACTGTTAGCCCAATTCTTCATCCATTAAGGACAAAGCATCAGCCTATCAAGATAAGAAAAAAGACAGACCTTTTAATTACACATTTGAGAAACAACCTGTTAAGTTAAATCAACAAATAACCATTTAAATAAATAAGGCAGACAGACAGTGGCCATCTGTTTCAACAGGGAGAGTGGTAATGAAGGCACGATCGTGCTGCAGGATTGCCTTAATGAAGCTGTATAATAGCAGATTTTGAGCTCATAAGTTTTTATTAAGCAGTCAGTGCCACTGCATGACGATGAACATTTTCCCAGTGTAAACCGCAGGTATGGAACTTCTTGTTTTACAGATATGCAATAATTCACACTTTTAGAACTGTTCAATTTTCTTTTCCTTTTTCGCCTCTATTTTACCAAGTGTTCCTAGTTCACATGGACTCAAGGGAGTTCTTTTCTTTGCTTTCCCACCTTCTTCTCTGACATGCAAACAGCATAAGGGGCTTGAGGCACAGAAGCAGCCACCGGGCCCCCTCAAGAAATATCTCACTGGCAGTACAGAGAGAGACGGCACAGTATGGAACACTTGAAACAAAGTCACACAGTATACTGATGTGCAGTGTTGGGTGGATTACTAACAAATTGTAGTCTGTTACCAATTGCATGACAAAAAAAAAATAGTAGTAGTAGTAGTAACATAATATATTGTATTACACATATTTGTAATTCTGACTAGTTTTTGATTATTTCTGACATAACTAGTTTATCACATATATATGAACATTTTGTATCCGGTTACCATAAAAACGGAAACAAATTATTATTAACCACCTGAAGTGAATTACTTAAGCTTAAGCTTAAGCTGGGGTTTGACTTGTTTTAACAATGTCCTTACTACCTTTCTATGCCTTGATCGGGGTAGTATACCCTCACTGTCTAAGCAGGGTCAGAAACGGATTTCATCAAAAATATCTTTGTTCATGTTCTGAAGATGATTAAAGGTCTTACAGGTTTGGAACAACATGAAGGTGAGTAATTAATTACAGACGCTGCATACAATCCAGCCTATCTGCCCTAAATAGTAATGAAAACAACAAATAATTGAATTTAGGGTGGGGATTGGGATGTAGAGAGAATTTTTGGGTGAGCTGTCCCTTTAAGACAATATTTTCTGTTTTCAAGTAATCTGATTACGTAATTCAGGTTACATGTAATTTGTTTATTACTCAGCACAGCTGACGTCGTAGAAATGTCAGAATGCAAATGCCATTTCTGTGCTGTTGCATATAATTAAACAGGTCATGTATGAATCGATAACTATGTGGCTTTTGCAGTTTAATCAGGTGTAATAATCTGCCCTTGTACACACACACATACATGCATACACAAACAAGGGGAACGCAGGTTAATTAGGGTGGAACTCGGATCAAATGACTTCAGTTCTTGTCTTGCATGCTGATCATCTGCATGCTGTATTATCACGAGCGAGCATGAAACCCTGCCAATAACCAACAGTCTATATGTCTGACTTCATTATCTGATGAAATCCAATTTATGAAGCTCTAGTGTTTGTCCTGGATAAACATTTCATGGCTCATGGAGAATTAAGACAGATCTACAGTTTTCAGATGAGCGTGTGCTCTCTGTGGTCTCCTTCAGTTATATTTCACAGATTGTTGAGAGAACTTGCTGGAAGAGGGAGCTGTGTGTGTGTAAATGCAAGACATAAGTCTAGTTGTTTTATATAATTCCTGTAGTTGGTCCAAAGTTCAGCTGGACCCACAAAGTAGAGACCAGAGAATTTTTGTAATACCCACTTTTGTTTGGTTTTTGATTGTTTACCATATTTTTTTTAAAGCGTGTCTTAAATGTTAATATTACAGTATATTATGCTTATATTTGTCTACCATATATGAATTTGTAAATCTAGTTCAACATTTACTCCCCCTCATTTTGATTTGTTGGTTGACTGAGTTTTATAGAATGGGCAACATGAATCATTTTTTACACATTTTTGGGTGTAGTCTCCCTTTAAAACCAACTAATTTCAGAAACAAATTTAGAACCATATGCTTTCAGCTCTAACACACATCCAGAATGAGTCTGTGTGTGTTTGTCTAGACATTATCCTGTTTTTTTACAATTTTAGTGAGTTCAGAGGAAGTACATGAAAGAAGTGTCAGCTCTCTCTGTCTGCTCAGTCATGATATTTCTTGAAAAGCTTGTGTGGATGTTATATAGAAGATACTAGTTCTGTCAGTTAACATGACTGCAAATCACATTTTACTTTCTTACCTCAAATCCTTTAATAAACTGACTAAACCTGTCGTCCAATGATCACTGTTCACTTTCAGTAATTTTCCCTTTTGCAGCTTTAATATTTTAATATCTCCTGTTTTGCATTTTGTTTTCTGTGACACTCTGGAGAAATAAAGTCATATAAGTGTGGGTAGATGATCATTGGATTTAAAAATAAAATGAAAGGTCTGGAGGAGTAGCACGCATCTAAACATATAGTATTACAGGAGTCCTTTGGGCAGAATTTAGCTATTTTCCAATGCTCTAGATGAAAACATAATATCAGCAGCGAGAAGGATTTTGCTCATACGTCAACAATCACATCTAAATATGATACTAAGACAATAACTGCTTTCCTGAACTCACAGGTACAATCACATTCCCCGGTAAAGCTGTAACTTGATTGGTAATAGCACGTTTCCATGATCTCTATTTGCGTTTTGATTCAAATCCCTTGAATGGAAGTAGTGCTGAGCGGCAGCAAAACGTCTGCCGACCCTGAGCAATCACCCACAGCAGCATGACCTCTCTCAGCCAATCAGCCTTAATCAGCAGGTACAGAGCTGCATTCCACTTACCCAACGCACCTCAAACCCCACGACAGGAAGCCAAGGCCAGAGCATCCGCTGGTAATGACCAGTTGGTTACATAATGCAAGAGTGGAATAAGTATCTTGCTATGCTTAGCATAGTGTCATGAATATAAACAGGCTAGCTGTAGGAGACGGAAAAAGGCTGGAATTATTTATCTAGGGCTGGAAAAGAGACTTTGAGAGCAAAGGGCTTCACCGCTGAAGTATGCTCACTGCTGTAGGTCGAATCAAGTCCTGCATGCCTGTGAGTGAATGAAAAGAAATGGCATAATTTAGCATAGCAGAAAACGCTAACTTATTCAACCATGCGGCGCAGCATCACACAGCAGGAGAATATTTGCTCAGGCTTGGCACTGACGCTGCATGCTAAACCCCTCTCGGTGGTGCAGAGACCACACTGATACGTGAAATCCTCAGACCTTTGTGTGTGTGACGGTCTAGGGGGCGGAGAAGGGGGTGAGAACAATTTGGTTTGAAAAGCAAGGCACTGTGTGAGCAGAATGCGCATGCAAAAATCTGGAAGTGACAACAAGTGCCATCGTAGATCAAAGTGGCCAGACCGAGACAGCTTGTGCTTCTGCACAACAATTTACTGCCAGCCTTAAAGCCTCCTGCAGCACATGCGATGCTTGAATAACTCGCTCCGTGATATATTTCCTGTGAAAAATAAAGTGTTCTTAATTGTAGTGAATGTGCACTTGTAGTATACATCAGATCTTAAAATATTTGTTTTTTGAAACTGTACTAGCAGATAATAAAATATAAATGAAATACAAGACCACTTAAGTGCACCTAAAGTGAGTACACTTTCTTGACGAAAAAAGATTTTTCTAAACTTCTAAAATAAAACTAAGATTATTGGAGTGTTTTACTATTGCAGGATTTTATAAAATTGTAATTTAATGTGTTACTCACCATCTAGTGTTACAGCTTTAAAAAATGTAATGTTTTGTATTTTAAATGCATTTTAACATGTTTTATTAATCAACAATCATTGTTTTTGTCATGGTTAAAAAAATACACTGATTTTGATGTGTTGACTAACATTTAACTCCATGTGAAGTACTTGATTAAGTACTTGATTTTGCAGTATTATTAGATAATACACTTAAAGATACAATATTTTTGCAACTTCATTATTACAAATGTGTAATTACATATATTAGTAAAAACATGTTTTAAAAGAAACTATATAATTTTACTATTATTATTTTTTTAATTGTTTTTTGACCAGAGCATGTAGCCTTTAACCACATCTTTACGTACAGTCATGGCCAAAACTATATTCACCAAATATCATCAAAGAAGCCTTTTTTTTATTCACAAAAGAATTTAATGGGGGGAAATATAATTATGAAACAAATGTTTTTCTCTAATACACATTGGCCACAATTAATGGCACCCTTATATTCAATACTTTTTGAAACCTCCGTTAGCCCGTTTAACAACTCTTGATTTTCTCCTATAATGCCTGATGAGATTAGAGAACACCCGACAAGAGATCAGAGACCCTTCTTTAATCCAGAATTCAGAATGAATTAGGTTTATACTGCTGTATTTTTGATGTTGTGGGCCTATATTTCTGCTGGAGGTCCTGAACATCTTGTTTAGACGCAACATCATGGATTCTATCAAATACCAACAGATACAAATCAATAAGTGACTGACTCTGTTAGAAATCTTATAATGGGACGGTTTGGATCTTCCAAATATACTATAATCCAAACAAAAATCTCAAAAACAATACAAAAATAGGTCACTAAACACAAAACCAAGCTTCTGCTGTGTCAATTCCAGTTCTCTGACCCCGAACCCTGTAGAACATGAGTGGGATGAACTGAAGAGAAGAAGCAGCAACACTGGAGTCTGGAGTGATTCTGGATGAAGGAATGGTGTCTGTCAGGTGTTCTCTCATCTCATCAGGCATTATAGGAGAACTTTAGAGCTGTTAAACTGGCAAAAGTGGAGGTTTATAAAAATACTGAATAAAAGGGTGCCAATTGTGGCCAATGTGTATTAGAGAAACAAAAACTTTATTTCATAATGATTTTTACCTCCATTTTAAATTCCTATTATCCAATGAAAGGTTAGATTTTTGTACTTAAAAAATAAAAGATCAAACGGATTAACAATGCAAATTAATTTCCACAGCCTTTGTATTTATCAAGGGTGCCGATATTTTTGCCCATGACTGTATATAAAAATGTGGTTAAAGGCTACATACTTTGGTCAACAAACAACTTTAGGTAAATTTCATTTTATTGCATTAAATCTTAACTGTAAACATGCAATTATGCAATGGTCTGAAAACATTACATTTTGTTTGCACTGAAATATTATTTCTGTAATAAATACTCCTTTTGAGAGTGTGCTCAAATATACTTATTTTTTACGATGGGGACCATTACGTGAGCTGAGCGTTCCCCTCTGTGTTTACAGTCGGCAATAAAGCATGCCAACACAAACACAATTCCTACATCACCCTGATAAAGCAGAGCGATCTAAATATGCAACTGAACATAAAATCGTAAGTGTCAGATGTTAAGTAGATGTAATTCATTACAGCTGATGTATGTATCCCAAGACTGAGAGCTCGAGGAGAAGGCACGATTTGTGAATGGTCCTGTAGCTGCTTATGGGTCGATATTTTATTTGCCTGTTTAGCAATACATATTTCACACCATCTTACGGGTGCGCGTGTGTATATGTGGTCGAGTGTGTGTTAACCTGCATTATAGCTTGTGTGAATAAGTAATAATGACGAATGGGTTTAGTCCCCTGACAGATGGTAATAGAGAATCATTTATTCATGGCGGCCATGCTGAGCGTTCTCCTACAACCTCAATAAAACCTCAATAAAACCAGAGCCCGCCGACATCATCTATCACCTTCCCACCAGCGACATTTTCCTGGCATCGTCTCCAAGGCTGGCCTGTGAGGTTATTAAGGGATTGCACCCTCAACCTTGTGTCCTCTAGGAGGTTCTGGCCCCGTTTAGACAGATGTCTGCAGGACCCCCCTCCACCGCTAACTGCTCCTTACAGACCACTTCGGTCATTTGACCCTGGTAATGGGGGCAGTGGCCATTGACTGCATTTCTTACTCAGCATTTTCAACTGGCCATCAAGATATCTGACAGGATAATCAGTGTTTGACCCTGAGTGAGACAAAGCAAACGCAGCTTGCTGTGAACTACAGGTAAATGTGTTTCCAAAGCATTTGTGTTTCGTAAGTGAGAGTTACTTTAAGTGGATTTTGTAAAACAGCTCAGATCAGGCTCTGAAGAAGAAGCTATGATTACAGTTTAAGGTCAGATCGACCGTTTATGTGCTCCTATACATCCTATCTAAATGCTCTTAATGTAAGCTCTGACAGAAATGGAAGACACTTCCTAGAGAAGTGTTAATCTTGTGAATGTCTCTTTTATAGAGGCCAGTGGTGTGACTTATTGCTAGAATGCTGAAGTGTGAATGTTCTGGTTTGAATGCTTCATTATCTGTGGCATGCTGGCGATTAGCTCAAGAAATAATTTACACACTTGGACTGAAAACTCAGATTAAAGACTAAACCTTTGTTAGTGCATTTACTTGAATTCCTCTGTAAAAAAATGTTTGATATTTAAGATGTAACATCATCTAAATTATCCAGCAAATTGGGCCAGTTTTCTAAGTTCTTGAAACTCAGTTCTTGGAATGTGTTCAGTATTTTTTTAAATGATAATCCAAATTGCTTTTTGTAATTTTGTCAGCTAAAAGTAACAAATGTCTACTTAAGTGGAAAAAGTTTTAAAGAGTTATAAAGACTAAACAAAAGACATTCTTATGTTATCAATGTCACAATAGAAATGTTTTATTATACTACTGTATATCAGTTTAATCATTTAACTGATGTGAGAATAAACCAAAAGACTTGTTAAATTAATATTTGTGATATTTGTGAAGTCATATTGTCTTACTCTTTTGAAAACAGACCTAAACATTAAATCCTTCTTATGTTATTAATATCTCAATAAAAAGTTATTTTACGATATGACTATAGACTAAAATAGTTCTTGCAAAAGATGATAATGTAATATTGTCACATTAAATTATTTTATATTAGTTTACTGATGTGGAAATAGACCTAAACACTTGCAAAAGACATTCTTGTGATATTAATATCACAATAAAAATATATGGTTACATACTGATATGAAAACAGACTTAAAGGCTAAAACAGCTCTTGCAAAGAACATTCTTGTGTTATTAATGTTACAATACATATTAAATGTGAGTTTAAAACTTTTATACACTATGCCTTGCATGTGTCCTATGACTTTTAGGCATTTTCCCTTTGTAGTTATAAATAGTTGATTGCATTGTCCAGGCATATTCCTGCGGGTCAGGAACATCTAACTGTTCCTTTTCGGTTTTCTTTCAGCTGAGGTTAGCTCAAGCCCTAATTAGCCACCTGAAACAACTAATCAAGGTCTTCAAGGTTGGCAGACATTTCTAAGCAGGTGTACTGGAGTTTAGCTTCGGGATGGCGTCCCTCCAGGATCGAAAATGGACATCCCTGCTGTAGGTAAAAGTCCTGGGTCAAATCTGAAGCTGTCAAGTGTTTGTAGCCCACTGCTAAACAGCAGCAGGTCTTTGCCTTTGTCTGCAGGTCCACCGAGGTAAGCGCTAGTAAAACATCTCGATTTCAAATTATCACGCACACACACAGCTGCAGCCCAGTGGAGTCCATTGACCCCTACACTCTAAGCTGAGGATCAGAGAGAAGGTGAGTAGGAGGAAAGTAGACATTTCTCATTATGGTTCAATCCACTAAAGCTGAGCTTACAACAGCCCACCTGCAGTTACCCTGCCAACAGCAAAACACTAACTACACAAACACACGGCTGGATCTGTTGTCCAGATCAGTTCATCGCTACAATTACCTGCTAGATTTCTAAGGCTTTCAATTGAATTTTAAATTTAATTAATTACAGGACACGACTGTTAACTTATTAAATTGCAATATTTACTCAGAAAGATTCAAAATCATTCTATTATTGCGGCAAATGAGGTGGCTTTGAAATCAATACATTGTTTATTTCCATTTCATTGAACATGAGCTTCTCACTGGCTGTTGTCCACAGCAATCCATTTTGTACTTGTTTTCAATTCGTCTAGCTACCATGTTGATTTCATTTAGATCTATATATATGTTCAATCTAACTTGTCAAATCTTCACTCAGGAGTTAAGACAGAAAAACAGACAGCTTCTCAGGATATTGAGGATTTGAGCTCTACAGGTTTCTGTTTCAGGTATACACACACACACGTGCGCACACACACACATACACAAGCAGTCTGGACAGAGGCTAAGGGATTGTTAAAATAGAAAAAAATGCATTTTGGAGCAGCAAAAGGTGAGCGTTACAATAACCTTGTGGCCTTAGATCAACGTTAGAGACAGCAAAAGAGAAAATGAGGTAGAGAGAAACATGAAGAAGGAGGAGGATTTTATCTTGACCTGATTTAAGATGCCAGCGGTTTGTCCTCTCGTTTTACTCTCCCTCTGCTGTCTTTATCTCTGACCCATTCTGCTCTGCGTTGTCCATTTCTTTTTATACAAGCCACGTTTTCCCACCCACATGTACGTACTGAATGTAAAATGTACATTTTTACCTCGTTCCTCCTACCTGATACCACATTGTATTTAACACAAAGAAATGTTTAAGCACAAAGGAAGACAGCAAGAACTATATTTGTAATGTGTTATTACATATAAACACTTGTCTTCCATTTTAAAATACTTCAAATTTCCATTTCTTTCTGTGATGGCAAAGCTGAATTTTCAGCATCATTACTCCAGTCTTCAATATCACACGATTCTTCATGAATCATTATTGTGAAACTAATTTTGATTCATTGTTACTTTGATTTTTTTATCTTTATCAAGCAACATATGATACACATTTAATTACATCATAGTGGATGAATTCTTAAAAGTGTAATGCTTATTTTTTCCCCTGTCTGCTTCTGTGTGCATATTAGGCTATTAATTATTGCTATTAGGAAAAAGAGAGCTTTGATATATTATGCCTTCTTGATGTTTTAAGAGTAAATACATCAACCGATTTTAAAACATATATTTTAACGATGCGCCATATTTTCAACAGGGGCCAGCTTAGGTTTTGAAATCTATCGTACAGAGCTTTAAAAACACAGGTGCCACTTTGAGTCTCTGATCTGCCATACTCTTACAGTACATAAAGACTGCCGCTGAAAGTGTTTAAGGCTGTTTCAAAGTGGAGTGAAAATGCTGAATATTGATCGTTTCACAGAAGCAGGGATTGCTGGCAGTTTCTGTTGGCTGGAGTGAGACTGCGTTGGCGACAAGATTCAAATTGGTACGATGAGTGTGGTTGCCTTTGATGCTAAAGTGTTTGCGTACCTGTAGGTTTCTGTGCGTGAGTGTGCGTGCCACTTTTTCATTGCGTTCTCCTCCATTTCTCTCCCTCCTGCTCGTTTCTCTCACCAATCCTGTAAAACACTTCAAACCAATAAAATGCTGTTGCACTCCTGTCTAGTCTAGATTGAACAGGAGAAACAGGTGTGGTCTGTCTGTGATCAGCCTTGTTAAACACACGCTGCAGCTCATGTTGATCAGAACACAGGCTCTGTCTGCACAGAATATCTGATTAAATCCCTATTGCCTCGCCACACTAGAACGCATCACAATACAAAATATATGCTGCTGTCCTTTATTTCGCCCCCCAAAAAAAGTATCGGCATGCACAAGAAAAGGATTTGTGCAGATGAAAAAAGTGCACACAAAAAGGTCAACACAATTAAGTGGATTAGCCCTGAAAAAGCTGCAGCTGATTAAATCACAGCATTCTTCTCCTCCCAAAACACCTGGCATGTTACAGCAGGTGGTCGGGCTGGAGGTGGTAGCCAAAAAGTGATTAACCAATATTGCTTGTGACTGTATTAAAAAGCTGCAGCTGTAAATTTTCCCACAGTGTTCCCAATATTAGGGGAGATCAGGGCAAAGTGAGCCACGGGGTAAGACAAGTCTCCACTTGTTTCTAGGTGACCAAACACAAAATGGCTCATGAGACAGAAATTTTAGGAAGTAATCTGTTCTTTTAGTCTGTGGTGATGGAGGACTTGTAGAGAATAAATGACAATGCGCTGCTGTTAAACCTCAAGTGTTCATTATTTTTGTATTGTGCAATGAGGCCTTTGAATCCTTGAATCTGACTGTTCTAAAATGTGCAATTATTTTCAAAGAAACCCACGTCTAATGTAGTTGACTACATTACAGTCCATATCACTTAACCAAAAGATTTCCCTAGTTTCAAAAGTCTTACAACAGCAAAGTAACCGAAACCAAAAAAGACAGTGGCCAAACAAATAAATATAGTAAACAATTGGATAAAAAATGTATAATATAAGCAGTATTATTGACTCTGTGTCCCTGAATCATTAGAAAAATAATGCACAGCCAAGGTGTAACCCATCATCACCTCGGGTGTGAATTATTTTTCTAATAATTCAACAGTCTGTCGTCAATTATTCCTTACATAATTTCAATGGCCTAGAGTCAGTTATTGCACTTATATTGGTTAGCACACCTCAAAACATGGTTCAGATGTTGCCCATAAAATGCTATTGTATTTAATTTCTTAAACATCTCATACCAAACATCTATTGCCATTTCCAAAACATGATTTTAGAGCCAGTATCTGAGGCTTGAGCCATTGATAACACAGCTATTAATGGAGTCTAATGCAGTTATTAGAGATAAATTACCTGAGTCGGTTCGTTTCTTAACAGTGCTTGGCAAAAGCATCAGATTGTGAATCTGCAAGTTTAACTGCATCAACAAAAGTATTGAAGAAAACTATTTAAGTGTTAAATTAGAAGAGCAGTGGTTTGTGTGCCTGTGTGTGTCTGTACTGTATGTGTACATGTTTTATTGAAGAGAGAGCAAGAAAAAGAAAGCATGCTTTTTCGATATGTAATGTATTTGGAAAAACGTGAAAATAGTTGTTTTTATATTGTTATATTTGATTGATTGGTAAGTGATTTCGTGGGTTTTGGTTCTTTTACTGTTGTAGGCTGTAAGGATCTTTGACGTAACTGAAATCATTTGGTGAGGTGATATGAAAGTATAATGCAGTCAAGACCTGCCTGCAGCTACTTGAGCTGTGCGTTTCATGAAAAATAATTTCAACATAACACTCAACATCAAATCAAAATCAAGCATTTAACAGCCCTGTTGTTATAAATTGAGATCCGAATTGAAATCCTTTATGTCCAGAGTTATGATGATGTAGAGAAAATTGATGTTGGAGTTTGTTAAGATACAGTACCTGGCACTTTATCTTTTGAGTCAAGGCTCTTGCAAAATGGATGCTATAAGCTAAGATGAGCCTCCAATGCCCATATGATAAATATACAGCTCGAAGAAACAGTTATTTTATTTTAATTCACAATATTACAGATTTTAAAAAAGCAAATGAACTCACTTGGTGGGTATAGAGACTTTTAAAAACATTTTCAAAAAATCCTACCAAACACTCACACACACCAGTCCAGAGAGACTATTTATGTTTTTACCACTGCATGCTGGGAATGTGGCAGCACCTCTGCTGTTGGCCATCTGTTGAGTGGACACGATTTAGACTCAAATCAAATGCTGCCGCCCACACACTGTGATGGTATCGATACTCTCACCTCCCGATGCTTCATCTATCTCTTCAGAACTCCAGAACAGCGAGAACATCACTCTGCGTCACACTGACTAATGAACATTGATAGCCCTCAAGGAGGACAGTGGGTAATCCCGGGAGCATGTCGAGGAGACGGGGATCAATAAACGCTGCTTAATAACTGTCCATCTCTCCAGCCGCTAGCACTGATGACCATTTGGCCAACAGAACACTCCCTATGCAGCCTTTTGTCTTAGTTAAGCATTTTCATGTATATATATATATATATATATATATATATATATATATATATATATATATATATATATATATATATATATATATATTTTTTAATTTTTAATTATTATTTAAAATCAGAGACTGCTAGTGAAAATGTTTTGGGGTTTTTTTCAAAACAAATTAAATTATCATATTTACTTAATTTGTATCATATCTCATGACCATGGTATCCAACATATATTTGAGAAAAATCCGAATCCATTTTCCATCATAATGTTTCTTTGCGTTAAAATTTTCAATATCCTTTCTGTTTATTTCAAGGTTTTAATTAAATTTTAAATCTCAAATTTTCATTGTGCGGCCAGACTTTTAGATCTCCCTATTTATGTACAAATGTATTGCCTTCAGCAAAGACCACATAGACTTAATTAAACTACTTTGTACCCTTCAGTGACGACCATCAAACTGTAGCACCTGTGCATAACAAGAGAGTCGTTTTAAATATAGATTAGCTCACCTTCTCAATATTGACACCATTTATCTCTATACTTTAACTCAAAAAGTTAAAACCGAAGAACAGGTAGGAGCAACAAATTCACTTTACCAACAAACCTATACTATTCTGGCCAATCTATACAGTAGCCCCTACAAAGACAAGCTAGAAATGAGTTTTATTGAGTAAAATAGAACAGGGCAGTAAGAATGAGATTGAGAGATCAGGGGAGTGAATTGCCTAGTAATTGCAAACAAACCAACAGTTGAGTGCATGTGTGAGGCTATATGTGTATGTGTGTGTGTGTGTGTGAGAGAGAGAGAGAGAGAGAGAGAGAGAGAGAGACAGAGAGAGAGTTGCATGCTATCATATTGGTCTGACTTTGCTGTGGAGAATGGGACTAACACACAAAACAGCTAAAGCATTTAACTGCGAAACACATCCAAATGTCTAGTTATAATTTTAAATTTAAAGCTAATTATTAACATTAATTACTAATTATAATGTATTAATTAAATTCTAAATTAAAATCACCCAGGTTGAGCTCTTTCAGCACCATTTTTAAAGGGAGTGCATGATAAAAAATAAAAAGCTATAATGAAATGACGTAACCTCATGTAAGTTCACTGTGACGCATTTTAACTTTCAGACATTAAACCTACCTCTGTGAACTATTGTCACCTAGCTCTAATCTGCTAAATGTGACTAAGACATGCACATAAATTCTCAGGAAAAAAAGTTACAAAAAGCTGTCACTGTGGCGATAGGCACGTCCTGATATTGCTGAGTTCTATGTGTTCCTAGGTTAACATATTTTGTTGACGATGGAACATTTTAATCCAAACATTTTCTCTACACCTAAACCTAACCTTACCCATGAGTAATGCCTGAAATCAAAGGAAATGACAGATGAATGGCACTGATGTACAAGCACCAAACAATGATTGTAAGCCTGAGCTTTACAAAAACTATAAACTGGTTCTTCAAATCTGATTGGTTAATCACAATGTTGTTGGAGGATCAACAAAGATGTTGATCCAGGAAAATGTCGCACTCAGCAAAATCAGGTTCTGTGTGGCGAAGACCTGCGGTACAAACACTAAAAGGTACATCTTTCTTCTTTTTCCCCACATGTGGTACATATCAGTGCCTTAGAATTATATTATTATCACCTATATGACAGTTTTGAGTGTGCAATAGACATTAAGATCTTGGTTTTCTGTTAAAACAATGCATAGTGTGAAAAGAGCTATACAAATAGCATGGACTTGACTCATCAGTCCGAAAGGACAATTTATGTCCATAAAAGCGACTAATTTTATCATATAGATGACTAAATAATGTATGACAGTCCATCAGCACGTAACATCAACAATGCTTATAGGTTTTTAATTCACCCAGTAAGTAATATATAAAACAATTATGCTTAAATACCAAAACAAGAAGATCTGAGTTGTTCTATTCCAAATCAGCGAATCTCACGTTCAACATTCTCACGTTTTTATGCAGACTTTATAAAGTGGTTGTTCCTGAAGAATGGGAGATAAGAATCAATTCAAAGGGGGCATTCCATTAGAAGTCTTATAGGTACAGCTATTACAGCAACAAAACTAAACCCATTAAAAGTCAGAGAGAGGATTCAAAACTACCAACTTGGGTGCAAACCTTTACAAAAATGATTAATGGATGTCAAGAGAACAATAGAATAATAAAATAGATAAATCTATTTAATGAACCCTTTACAAAGTTAGCATTCACTCGCTATTTATTTTATCTGCTGTATTCTCTATCATGATGTTTTGTTTGTCTAATATTGCCTTATCTTTTATAAAAGATAAATCAAAAGATAACTGAGAATTTTTGAGAGTTCTTTGTGAATTGTATTCAAAGCTAAAGTGCATATTTGAAGCTTCAAGAGTCTTTTATGAGCTGTTTTTTAAAGAGAAAATGCATCTATTATGCAATAATACAGAATAAACAGATAGCTTGCCTTCTTGCCAAACTACACAAAACTGTTCTCTCTGTTTAATTTCCAAACCAACTTCACAGTGCTTGTTCTCAATAAACACCTGCACTGTTAATGACTGGTTTATCAGCCTCCACCATATTCTGTCCTCATTACGAGCCAATCAGCATGGTGCATTTTGTCAGTCTGCTAATTACAGGCCAATCAGCTTGGTGCGTTTTGGTGAACCGCTCATTAGGAACCAATCAACTCAGCGTGTTCAGCTGAACTGCCCACAGATTCTGCCACTTGTTGCCGTGATTTGACCTATCGGTCCCTTCCATCAGCTCCCAAATGAACACGAAGGGATCAAAGGCAGAACTATGCGAGGCATATCCAGTGTGGCCTAACCTAATTATGACTGAAGCCATGCCAAGCTTGCTGACTTTAGCCTTTGACTGTAATGAGCATGGTGACAGCTGGCAGTACACCATATATGTTACATATACAGGAAGAATTAGTCATGTTACACCGGAGGCGATGCCCCTTTTGTCTTCCAGGTTATATGCAACGAGAGGCTTTAATGCATGTGAATGAGGTTTAGTCACACCGTTGCTAGAAAGGATGCGTGCAGGTTTCATTAGAAGTCTGTATTGTGATAATTCACAGGTGTCACATCATTACAGTTAAGCTGTATACACAGGGTCCAGATTTAATGTTCACCACACACCAAATACAAGTAAAAATAGATTTAGTGAGTTGGTTGGCAACTTAATCAGGAAAAGCTGCATTACATGGTATATAAAGAACTGCGTAATTATAATTTTAGCCTTGCTGATGGAAGTGACGACTTATCTGTCAATCTGACACATATTTCGTCTCTTTAAACAGCTTATGTCTCAGTGAAAGATTCAGCACTGTATGATTTTTTTTTTCAGAAGATCATGATGCAAAATATTCCCTGCATTACATCACATAATCGTCACATTTGTTTGTAGTTTTAAAAAAAAAAAAAAAGATAGAGAAAGGCTTAGCTTGTTTTGAAGCTGCAATGAATGTATGTTCAAGATAGAATAGAATAATAATAAACAAACATATTTATTTATTTTTTCTTTAATATTGTATTTTTACAAATTACAGGACCAGCAGGTAAGTCTTAAAAAAATGCACTTTAACGGTGACCGTAATAATAGTGATAATGATAAATTTACTAGCCATTAATTTTGGACCCCGAACACACACTCTTTCAAGCCAAAGGCACATGTCAGCTCTACAGGGGTTGAGGTTCACACATACTCCGAGCTTGAGTGTTTTGTTCTTCATGAACAAAAGTCTATTGCAGACAGAAGGGACAGAAAGGCTACAGTAAACAGAACAAAACGTGCCTCAGTTCACACATCACTTTATATCCCCTCCCAGGCAGAGACCATCAGACCCTGCATTGTTGATCTGTATTCTTGTGGGTTGTGGCACATGGACTCGACAAGAGTCTGAACCCTGTTCATTTGTATTCACGTGACTGTGGCTCAGCCTCAATTCCCCCTTATTCGGGACCAGCCTCCGTAGCACTAACAAGAAGTCTCTGCTTGTGAGCAAGGTGGTAGCGTTCTTCAGCACCCTGCCGAGATAAAAATCACTCCAGACAATCTCCGGCCTTTCCCATTCCGCCTGTCGGTATGCCGCATGGAAGTCGTAAAAATGCCAGATTCTTTTATTGAGGCTCTGGTAATTGTCCTGGCAGTTTAATCGTGCCTTTACAAAAGACGGCAGAATGACGGGCCGTTAACATAATGAGCGGCTCTGTCACCTCCTCCTGTGCTTCAGTCCTCTCTGCCCGCTCCATGATTGTGTGTGTGTGTGTGTGTGCGCATGTGTGTGTGTGTGTGTGTGTGTGCTTTCCTTTATCTAAATCCAAAAAAGGTCTCCATTTCTTCTCTTTTCTTCTTTGCTCTCTCCAGATGATAGGGGCGGATTGGATCCTGTGCAACATGCCGACTGAATGGATGACTGACTCTAAATGAGGTTGCACCGAGGGTGCGTATTTCAGACCTGACCTCACACATATAGGTCTATACATATCTTCAGGTGTGCTAGATACAACACCACATTAGGGCTGGGTGATTTGATGGCAGAAATGTGTCATCTTGAGTAGAGATCTGGTATATGCCTCAGTATACAACCATGCGCATGGGCATGAAGAGGGACAACATAAATTTCTCTTACAGTATGTCAGTTCTTTGTTTTATTTGAATCTGTAGCATACTTGTATTGTTTTATGCTGCTTACAGGGATTCTGGGCATTCTGAAATGTCCTAATTCATCTCCATTCACAATTTAATGCCTCAAAAGGCAATAAAAGTTGCATGCATTGCAAAAAGGCACATCTTGCAAAGTATTTTTGTCTTGTTTTCCTAAGCAAAAATATCTAAACAATAAAAAAATTTTTTGAAATGCACATCATCTGTTTCTATACACTTCATTTGGATAAATTTGGACTATAAACAAATGTAATTTTACTTTACTTTTTTTATTTTAAACAAAAGTACAAATAAAATCTGAAGGCACAGATTGTTTTAAATGTTTTAAATGTTTTTTTCCGTATTATAATGGAAAGCTGTTGGAATTGGTTGTTTGCTTGTTTTTTCCCCTCAAACTTTTAAGTGTTGCTAATACAATTCATTGTGTTCCCAAGACATTTACATTAAGAGAGCGTATTGATGTATTGGGTTCCTTTAACTGTGCTCCTCAACTTGTCTTTATTTTCTCTTAAAAAGGTCTTAAATTTACCTTTATCAACCCTGCAACCCCACGTGTTTATATTTTCATTTAAAAAAAAGGAAAAAAGAAATAAATATGCAGATAAGCAGTTTCCACTTTGGTATGGAGAATCGTTATGTTGGAGAATTGAATGAACTCATAACTTGAATAAACCCTAGCATACATTATTGACAGATACGATTTCGAGTCTGTTAGGAAAAAACCGAGTTGCTCAGCAAAACAACACTTCTGCCAATAAATGGCAGAACTGAAGAGCTATAATTAAATAGTTATAATGAAAAATTGTACTGCAATATCATCAGATTCTTATACACGGATCTAAGAATAACTCAAATGCCAGTGAATGTAATATTTAGTAGTTCCTCCTAAGAGGTGAGAGCTTACTGCTCAAGCTAATAATTCTACCAACACAGTCTAATGCGTTTCTGTATTATCTCATTCTCATTCATACGTTTTCATATGATCTGCTTAATAGGGTTAGATTTAGGGATTGACCTCCTTTTTTCTCCAAAAATCATACCAACCAAAATGGTATGAATTTATAACAAATCACGAACTTTGTTATTTTTATGAGACTGGGTTAAATAAACAGTAATATGTCGCAGTAGCTGGTTTGTTAATCACCAAAAGATTCAAAGATTCAAACTAAAGTTTAAAGCTGTCCCAAAGTCATAACAAGACTGAGGTTACAAAATATGAAAGAAAAATATAGTTAACCAAAAATGTAAATAATTTAGCATATTTCATCTCACCCTAAAGTCATTTCAAACCCTTAAAACTTCTATTCATCTTGAAAATACAGTTATAGATACATATTTTTATACAACCTGGGAGATTTTTGTTCATCTATTGAAAGAACAATACACTGAAACTTCGTAATTCAGAAAGTTCATAAAAATACAATAAAAGTAATCCATATGAATCAAATAAATCTAAAGAGACATCACTTAATACAATGAAAAAGATTTTTTAGGCTTTTGTTCAGATGTAAACAATTGATCAACTGAGCAAACATGGTAAACGGAAACTGAAAAGTTTATTTGTTTTTGCAAGACACATTTGATCTGCCCTTCAGTATGTGTATCTATCTATCTATCTATCTATCTATCTATATATATATATATGTGTGTGAGTGTGTGTGTGTGTGTGAATAAAACTCTTTTTACTGTTACCAAACTAAATCTGTTCATCATATAAAGTACCAGAAAATCACAGCTCAATTCAACATTTGTGGTCAAGTGTTAAAGTTCAGGACGAACGAAAACGGAAAGATGGAAAACTCTCAGGTTTCAGTAAAAATATCTTGATTTGTGATTAACGTGGATTGAAATAAGGGTAAATTATGACGAAATTTACATTTTCCATTCTTACTCACGCTATTATATAAGATTTTGGTCAAAAATTCCACCTGACCAAATTCTGTGCAATGAGTCCTTTATGGAGACACATAACAGCCCTGTCTGCTCACCGCACATTAATACTCATCTATCCCGCCTACTTATCCCCAGCTGAACCAAGTCAATCCCAGTCAATATTCGCTCACAAGGACAGCTAATTAAAAAGTCACCCCAAAAATCATGCCGAACGAATAGACTAAGAGATGTATGCAGAGGATAATTAGCAGGGTGAAGACAGAGGACCTGGACAGGGCAGTAGAGGAGGGGAGGGGCCATTCACATTAATGCTGGTGAGAAACAGCAGCGGTGCCAGAATGAATTCATATCCCAGCATGGCGCAATGAACAGCACCGCATAATGTAATCTGCCACAATTCAAGGTTACTAAATGTGCGGCTAACAAATTTATTCAATCCCCTAAGAGCTTAAAGGGCTAAATGAGCATTAGTCTAGGAAAGGTGGAATTCATTTGCCTAGCATGCATGAAACTATTGTTAACCGTTGGAAATTACGTAATGATCACTTGTATTAACAGTTTGAGAAAGGGTAATTCGGATTTGCTCCAAGACTCATAACTACACAGAAGTGATAGAACGAACGCTTCACAAAGTATGAAGTAATGCAACACGAAATTATACGCTAATCATTGTTCTCATCTTTATTCATTTTTAACTTGATCAGATTTTATCCCGGATTTGACATGGTTGCTTGGTCGGAAAGTTTATCTAAATGATTAGACTGCAACAAAACAGTTGACAAAGCCATTAACGTTTCTCCTTGGACTGGAACCGTGATGGCTGTCAAAGTGAAGTGTGACACAGAAGGACACAAACCAATCATCGTTCGCATTGCTTCTATCTCCGCTGCAGGAGAGGGCGCTTCGTAGATTGACCCAAAATATTCGCTGTTAGCAGTGTATTGTGTTTCTAAAAGCGGCGAAACGAACACATGCTGACTTTAAAGTGCTAAGAATACAATCTCCTCGCAAGAATAGTCAAACCTAAACAGCTTAATAAACGTAGTGAGCGTGCATTAAAGAAAATGAAGAAAGGTTTGCGTGAAGGATAGTTTTAGGAAAAACATTGTTAGACCGAAATCAGTGGAAATTCTGAACCACCACCAAAACAAACATGTGTGAAAATCAGTGCAAAGGTGTCACTCTCCGTCAGTGACTGTATAACATGTGCCTCTGGCTGTTTAGCTGGTGGCTATATGTTCTGTCGTCCTCTGCTTGTGAACCTCAGTGGAAAATCAGTGTGTGTCAGAAAGAGAGAGAGTATATATGTTACACTGACAGTATGCTAGCCCGTGACTGAATGTCTGTTCTGGTTTCACTCCTGTTTTTAATCCTGTCCCACTTGCAGCTTTTGGTTTTGGCTCACAATCCTATTATGAACTCGGTGTGGCCCTTTGCTTTCTTAACAACAAGGAGTATTATGCACCTTTTTTTGTATTTAGTGTTGCACCAGTGGCAGGCTTGGTTTGCCCCTAGGCTAGATAACACCTTAAATCAGCTTAGCACTTCATTATTTGGGTAACACGTTTTGGCTAGTGATACAATTTACCATGCAAGGAAAAACCAAGTACAGCTTCCCAACCAAATATTGAATCTTTTTGTAGTAAATCAAGCAAATGTGCAACTGAACTTTAAAGACAACGCGCCTTTGTTGTATGTAAAAAAAAAAAGCTTTGACATTTTGATAATAACTATTTATGCGTTCCACTGAAAAGCACGCCGCAGCAAACTGGGTTGCTGGATCATGACAGTTTTCTGGCCAAAGTAAATGATCTGCATTACTTCTCATAATTATCAAAGATGGCTAGAAGTTATAGTCCAAATCCATTTGAAAATATAACATGGCATGACGCGTATACGCCTCCCACCTCCAACTCTTTGTTCCTTTGTAAGTTTGTTAAAAACATTGTGACATTCGCATTCGTCTCATAAATGTATGCCATTTGTGTTCCATATTCAATGTGGAAATTTATATCTAAACGCACTAAATGAAGCACGACTCTAGCTGTAATGCTTCAGCGAGGCTATTAAACATCATGCGATGTAAGAGGAGGGAAACAGGACTGTCATCATCAATCTGAACAGTTTTTTTTTCTCCACTATGGCACGCCAAGAAAGCTTGCCTCAAAACGTCTGCTTTCAGCCTGTTGCCCGATGCACAAGCGCTTCTCTTGAGACTGTTTGACAAAACTAAGTCTCGGCGGAATACACAAATGGAACGACAGGAAGACAGGAGCCAGCGGCACGGGGTCTAGTTAGGAGGTATCCGTCGCAAACGCTTTTGACAAGAGCTCATGACTCCACGGTCTCAGACTGCTGGCTCTTCATAATTCTTTAAAAGCATTTGCATAGCTGCAGCAGCACGCGTCCTGCGCTCTACCTGCGGACCGCGCGCGCGATGCCACGATGACGCGCACAGCTTGACGGACAGGGTGTCAGGCTGCTGCTTTAATGACGGAGGTAATGTGCCGTGAATTAGCGCGTTAAATACAAGCGACAGGTAATTTTGACACGCAAAACGTAATCGCATTAGCGGGTCGCCCGACGCGTCTCATTTGGTGTGCCAAACACGATAATGACACTTAAGCGCGCACTGACAATCTAGCCTAAATCAAATCAGAGAGAATATGAATGCCCCGACAGCCGGAACACCGCAACTTTCGTCCGGAATAACTTATAACAGCACTGCAGTCGCGAAAGAAACAAGTTGAAGTTAAAACGCAGCGACACGGTAGAGATGATTCGTGCGTCTGCAGGCAAAGGAGGGATTCATCATTCCCTTCACATCCGCAACAGCTGCAACTGAGCTCATCCTCCGTTCCCCTCAAATCAGCAGAATTAATCGGAGGAAAACTCACCAAAAATTGCCAGCTGGAACAAGCAGAGCCCGATGAGGTCCATCCCGCTTAGAGCCAACAATCTCGAGGCAGTAAAAGACTTTCGCGACTGCCCGTGTCCGCTGGCACCAAAGTTGTCCAGAAAACGTCGTACCGCGTTCAGTGCTGATTTCCTCCAAAAATGCGAGACGCAATCCAAATCATTTCATAGGAACAGAGCACGTCGAGAATCATCTTTTATTCCCCAGCAAATCTGGCGACAGATCGAGGGAAACAGTTGCGCAAAATCAGTGTCACGAAACGGCACTATTTCATTACCAAGTTTGGATGCTGCGTTAAAAACCTCATTAGCACTCAAGACGCTAATTGAAGAGCGGTGCCGGTGTTCGGGAGTGAATTCGGCTGTTTTTCCGCCCGGTGCTGCTTCTCTGTCTAACTCCTGAGCGCATGAGAACTGCACTGGCATCAAATCACCGAACGCGTAAGAGCACTGCGCTCTGCCCTCCAACTCTACTGACAGCAGAGAGGAGCAAATGTGAGGAAAGCGAATGCAATTAAATGTCACACTCTGTGGAACATTCACGAAATCCCCCCCAAAAAGAGTATCAAATTATTTCAAAATGTGGGATTTCATCGCGTCATCTGTTACAAGGTAAAATGTTTCAAAAGCAGAAACCTACATTTAATAGATTCGTGCAGCCTGTTCTGTGGCGTGCTAGAGGGTCACCAGAATCCATGTGGAGAGAAAATAGGTATTTATTTGTAAAGCTTTCAAAAATAACAGTTCTGTTCATCGTTTGAATGCCACACTGGTTCTTGAGTTAAAATAGCAACAGATGCACTGAAATGAATCGCACAAACAAAAACACAAATTTACTATTAAAAAAAAATGTAAATAATAATAATAAAAAGTTACATTATCACTCAATGTACTTGTGTGTATATTATTGTCACAAATTGTTCCAAATTTATTTTGGTTGTCCCACAAAGCAAGCTTAAAAAGAATAAAATAAAATACATAAATAAAAGCTAGTACAGTTCAGGGATAAACGCACACGGAGATATATTGTAATTATTTTCAGATTTAGTGTAGCAGTGAAACGTGTAGTTAGTTTATCAGCAACAGCAGAAGAAGATGCACTCAAATATAGGTGAAAACATCTAAACATGTCGCAGAGGTTAAACCAAAATAATTCCCTGATACATATCTCTCTTTTTTTTCAACACGCGTAGACTTTTTTTCCTCAAGAATCAGTGAATATTTATTTATTTAGCTTGTGTTCCATGCCACTGCAACAATTTCAACAGAGAGAAATATTCATTCAAGCTGGGAAGCAGAGCTCTCAGCTTCGGTGTAAATAAGAAATGAGTGACATTTCCATTAGATTTGGCAAAGGTTGAAAATGTGTGTGTGATTGCTTGAGCTGTGTTCGATCTCACTGTATGTTTCTTCTTTTCATCACTTTTGTTCTCAGTGCTGTGGCACCTTTGAAGTGTGGATGTAATAATTATGACATAATACCTGCTGCAGGTATTTTGACTGACAGGAAAGAGAGAGTAAGAACAAGTGGTGGAAAAGTGAGAGCGATAGATTTCTAGAGAGAGTGAGAGAGAACGAGTTTGGCCAGTAAAATGTTTGCCAGCAGGGGTTTGGCACAGCATCCTCTCTCACATGCTGGAAAACTGTGGAAACAGGCATACTAACGGCCCATCTGTTGAGAGAGAGAAAGATAGAGAGAGAGAGAGAGAGAGAGAGAGAGACAGAGACATAACAGAAAGTCCTTTTGCGCAGTGCTGACAGGTGATGACTCTACAGCACATCCTCTTTACTTTCATCCTGGTTCTGCTCTCAGAACTTCTGTAAAAGACAGAGAAAAGGTGTATGCCTTTAGAAGCATAATAAATGTCAAATTTGATTGTATATAGCATGCTGTGGGTTTTGAAAGTTGGCAGACTGTTACGCTTATATTTATATTATTAAGCCTATTTGAAAGCTACAGGTTATCGTGTAAAGAGTACCCAGGATAA
Source organism: Puntigrus tetrazona (assembly GCF_018831695.1). Classification (NCBI taxonomy): domain Eukaryota; kingdom Metazoa; phylum Chordata; class Actinopteri; order Cypriniformes; family Cyprinidae; genus Puntigrus; species Puntigrus tetrazona. The sequence continues at coordinate 5,343,026 of NC_056711.1, read as the reverse complement.
AAGGTATAGATCATGGGGCAAGTTGTCACAATAGAACCTGTCATTAAACTGCAGAACGAATAGTTCTGTAAAAGGAGAACTATACATGGTTCCCTTACTATATTTGGTGAAAACGACCACTTTTTGGAAGTGAGTTTATAAATTACAGTAAAAATTTTATTATCATTTTCTTATGTTCATAAGGGTTTTTGTAACATCTTACGTTGTTGAACTAATGTTTATTGCAGTATTTTTGTGTCATTTGTTACAATTATGTGTTTTATAGCTATACATTTTATGCGTTTAAAATATGCAGAAACCAAGTAATTATGGTGGCAAAAAATGGTAACACTTTATTTTAAGGTGTCCTTGTTACATATAACATGCACTTACTATTATAATAACACATGCATAAATACATGCAAGTAACCATATAGCTCAGCTCAGTACTTAAATGTATAATTACACCGTAACAAGGACATCTTAATATAAAGTGTAACTCCAAAAACTTATACAGTATGTACAGTCCTAACAACTTTCCTATATCCCATGATTTTTACTTTCATTTCTTTTGAAATTCATGGTTTGGAATGACAAGATTGAGTTTTTTGAATCATTGCCAGGGGTTATCATCTCAGCCATTTCATCTCAGCTTAGTCTGAACTTTAATCTCCTGTAATTAGTTCATCAAACGCTTGCACCTGTGGGTTGTATATGAATGTATATACATAATCATGCAAAGTTCAAATGTACATGCTTTGGATTTGTCTGTGGCCTCCACCATCTTTCATCCACTCTGTTCATATGATTCTCTGGTCTTCATTTGGACTAAAATCAACATAAAAACATACATTAGCTGTTTGTTTTTAACATTGGAATCTTTCCAAAGGAAACGTAAAGCAGCAGAGACTGCAGGAAAAAAGTGGTTTGGCCACGTTTCCACACATATTACTCTTTTTATTAGATTTTCAGGTGTTTAGGAATAAACTTCAGTGCTAATTTACTTCCTATTTTATGACTTCAGGCACCAGTATGACCTGAACATAGATTCATTATTATGTAAATGTGTTCAGTCAATGATTGAGTTTCTGACATCAGAAATCCAAGGATTTTGTAACAAGATGTTCTGCAGCTTATTTTCAAATAAATATATATTGTATTAAATTCTTAAAATATTTTTCTTAGATAAATAAGCTGTACGATTTTTAAAGATCAAAGGAAACTTGATTCGTCATTATACATGTAACACTTTTGACATGAATGAATAACTACACAGATACAAATGAGAATATTGCTTGTTTGTTCTTATGTAAGTATTCATTAAAGGAACAGTTTTGTGACGTGTTACTCAGAAGCTGGATCTGTGTCCTAGGCAAGCGGCTATTTATTTAGCATAGTGTTGTGATAGACAGGATTCAATAGCTATTTAGTTCAACATGATATCTTTTCTGAAAAAGCTATTCGGTTTCATTCTGTTCCAGCAGACATTTATCCAGAGTAGCCTAACTTTATGAATATAATTACACGTGCATGATAGGAATAAACTATTCCAAGTAAACAAGACAGGTGCACGGGTTGATTTCATTGACATGGATTAACATCTCTAATGGTGCTTCACATAAGAATTTCAGATCTCAGTTACACTTACAAATATTCACTTTCTGCCTTTTGGAATCGCATACATGGAATACAAAACTATTACCAGTAATTCTCCCACACCAAAGAGAATACAACTGCTATTATTTATTCATTCCATCATTCATCTACTAATGCATTCATTCATGCAGTTACCTCAAAGGAGATTTAATTCTTAACCTGAGATGCAAATGACTTTATTATTTTTTTAGGGGCAAACGCTGGCTAAACTCGCTGAAAGACCCTTTCTGTCCTCAGCAATCATCAAGCTCCGCTGACATGACACCATCCTAATTTATTGACTCAACAGACAATTATAATGCAATAACAGGACTCATTTTCAATTAATTTATAATGTCATTCTATTTGCGTAATTGCTGTCATTGTCGTAATTGTGTGGGCTTACAGAGTTGACCTCCCTGTCTGTGAGTAGAAGGAACGTGTCAGCAGAAACAGAGGGAGGTGACAACACTGCTTTTTACTTATTATACCAACTCTATGAGACATTAATATGTCACGAGTCAATGGAGCCACAGGAGGGTAAAATCTGTGTGTGTGTGTGTGTGTGTGTGTGTGAGACAGATAAAATTTCAGCACGATGCATCTGATGTGAGACTAATTTTAATGTGCACCAGAAGAGCTTGTGCGAATCAGATTTTTCCTGGGAAGCGAGAAGAGAACAGGTTACGCTTTCACATACAACCTTGAATATGTACTCATGTGGTTTCATCTCTCGCTGACCTGGAGAGCAGCATCACTTCATAATATACATTGTGCGAAACACAAACAAACATACATGCATATATACAGCACATCTCCAGACGTGGCCAGGCATAACAATGCTAAGACTTCTTGGAATTCATTTAGAAAGTAGAGTCTTCTGGCCCCACCTTTGCTCATGTGACTCATTTATCTCTCTTTACTGAGTAATGACTGTTACTGTCATCTGTTTGCAATGTTCTGAAAGATCAGGACAGTGATTCGCTTCATAATGAAAGCCCCAAATTGTCTTGAATTCCAGTTTTTCAGAAGAAATTGGAGGGTTGTTTTATTCTTACAAAAAAAGTCCTATCCCCCTTAATGCCTGATCAAAATCTCAAGGCACATTGTTGTGATATCTTCTTCCAACTAATTAACCATTTAGCTATGCTAAGTTAGTCGGATAAGCAATTGGCTTACTAACTAAAATCTAACTGAAAACATAATTTGACCAATTGGCGCTTGTGTAATGCAGAAAGTAATTAAATTACATTCATTAACACATTTTCATTATTAACGCTAAACTATTCTGTTTTCTATTCTGTGATTTGGCTCTGGTATTCTGAACGGAAATATTTTCATGGCTTAAGTTGCATACTTTGCTGGTGATGTCTTCAGTGGCAGTGGTGTGGCATCAAAATTCCATCCAATAACTAAAAGAAAGAATTTCAGGAAAATAAAAAAGTCTCATGAGCAGGTAAGCACCTATTACACTGGGGTTTTTTTTGACTTTTTGAAAATAACATTACTCACCAATAATGTTACCTCTTGCCAATGCCAAACAGAATTAAAAACTGCTTTTCATGCCAGAAAAGGTCAAGCAGCAGAAACTATATAACTTGAGTAGTAGTCTCGGTTGGTTGATTATAGGTTGATATTATAGACCGTAGAGGTTGGTATTGTTACCAGCGAGAACATTGCATTGTCAGTCAGTGCCCAACATGTGCTGCTATTTCTGAAACTCCAAGCCAGTGCTGATTCATGTTTTATTAATAAAAGATTAACTTGTTGTAGCTTCGAGCTACTACAGCGCCTTCCACTGCATATGCAGTCATTTTCTTTATTTACAGATATGACTGAATGACAGAAACATGCATTTTTCAATAAAAAAACATCCTGGCTACTTTAAAATATATAGAGATATGTATATATCTTTTATTCTCATTATTTGTTATTATTCATTTAATCAAGAAAAAAGCTTTTAGAATAAAAACACTTAATACAATTTGTATAATTTCTAATCATGCACTGAATACGGCACCCATTAAAAGGTTGTCTCAGCTAATGAAATAGCTTCGAGGAAGGGTGATAGGATACTGCATAGAATATTGCATGCTACAGGCCTTATTGATATACAATAGAGCGTTAATTCACATTAGCTTGACCAACCTGAACAATACAGTTTTTAAACCTGATTTTGATTTAAAAAGATTCAAATTTATGATGCCATTTTGTCCGAATTTATAGGTGATTTGAAATATGTTACTGAAAAGTAATCTTGACAAACCATTTTTGAGATTTCATACTTGACCCATTCAGGTACACAGAAAATAGCTGCCTGGGGGTGTTGCAAAAATGGCCGCCGAGTGAACTTTTGCTTATGGTCATGTTAAAGTGAGGGTTATGTAATGATATTGCACAGCATGCAGCAGTGGGTGCGAATGGGGGGGTTGTGGGGCAAGGTGAAAAAGGAATCACCTAGAAATTGTCCCACAGGGGCATCCTTGGATGAATTACTGAACACAAGGCACAGCAGAAGTGCCCTATATAATGAGGGTGAATAACTTAATGTCTGACCGAGTGAAGGAGCAAGAGAGAGAGAGAGAAACAGAGAATGTGGGGTTCCAAGCTCACTAACAGTGACAAGAAAATAGAGCATTTGCCCCTGTATTTTCCACCCCCTTCCATGCTTTAAATACTAAGAGGACAGACCTCATGCTGTCGAAGGTAGAAAAATGCATGTTTTTTGACTCATCTATCTGTAACCACCCACCATTTGATAGAGTTAGCAGTTAGTAGTTAGTAGGGGTTAGTTTAAAGGAGTCATTATAACTGTGTGCTTCGTCAGAATGTTTCTTTCCTGCTGTGGACTACAGTCAAACGCTGCATGAAGTGAGCTGTGTTGGGTGCGCTCTTTAAAATTGTAGCTTGTCAAGCTACAAGCTACTCACAATTGAATGTATTTACAGTCAAGTTATAGAAGCTGTTAGGAGTATCTGCGCTGAAGCTATTAAAAGAAGCGATGCGTGTTTAAATAGAGTAGATTGCTAAAGGTTGTAACACTTTTTGCTGAAGCATCTGTTCTCTGTATCTTAAACTTGATATATATTTTTCCATCTTTACATGCTGAGAATTAAAGTAATATGTATGTCAAGTACAAAGAGTGCTGCTGATACAATCTACCCCACAGGGTGAGTTGTACAGTAATAGATGAGGTGGGTTGTAATAGAAAACATGAACATCAGTTTAAAGTCTCTATTTATTGAAAGAAGCAAGCAAATGTTTTCTTCCATATTGTGGCATACATGTGATTGAAATGGATTATCAAAAGAGAATAAGATAGTAGAGACTTAATTGTCTTGATTGGTCATTACACTCAAGTTGTACCAAATATGTACGAGTTTGTTTCTTCGGTTGAACTCAAAAGAAGATATTTAGAAGAAAAACTAGGGAACCACCTACCACCAGTTGATGGCAGACACTTACTTATACACTGCAAAACATTAGGGATGCACCAAACCGAAATTGACCCAGTAACCGAAAATTATGCCCAACAATGACGTGATGTGATTAAATATAGGAGCGTGCTAATGCAGCAAACATGTGTTAGAGAAAGATGCTAAAATCATTACAAGCACTGACAGCGGGAGACCGTTTAACAGTGCGTTTCGTGTCTCTGATGGGAAGAGTTGATGACTGAATTTGCAAAATGGCCTCAAATGATTAGTAAATAAACATTGTGTATGTTTTCTAATACACGCAGGAGTTGCATGTAGTCTATTCAAACAGTGCTACACAGCGCTCGGTGTATCTGCTTGTTAGCCAGGGTTCAAAGTCAGTTTTCATGCATTTTTAAAATAAAATAAGAAAAGGTGGAAAAATGATTTGCATGTACATTAAAAAACCATTACAGACAGCATGTTAGGGACTGCTTCAAATATTGGCTTAAACGCTGTCCTCTTTTGTGGGTTCAGTGACGTGAACATGAGAATATGCGTTCAGACTTGAATATTTCTTATTCGAAAGTTTTGAAAAAAATATTAAAAGTAAAATTTAATCAGAGGATCTGCTGATTCAGATGATTCAGATCTCTAATTTAATATACATAAACCTGATCAAATTGTAACCCAGGAGTGAAATGATTCTCTACTTCATTTTAAAACCATAAAGCCTTCGTATCTGAGCAAAGATTTCTAGTCACCTCGGGAGGATGGTGGTCATGTATGACAGAAATTTCCTTCTCACATCACTGGGACTCGAATAAGTGAATCATTTTTGGTATTTGTGCTTGTACATACTCTGTCTAAACGAATTAATTCACTAGAATGAATTAGACATTCAACTCCTACATTCTGCAATATATGAGAGAGAGGGCATTTAGGAGGGCATGTGTGATTATTATATCAGCACACTCAGCTGTAAAACTGCTTACACAAACAACGTGACGTTAGTTATAAACAACGATGTCGCATTTTGACATGCTACACCACCACTAAAAAGTAGTTTCTTGCTGTTAAACTATTTTGAAAGCTGCACTACTTTCGTGCTCTCAAAAAACAGTTCAGCGTCTCTACTAAAATGGTGTGAGAAAGACATCACTTTTGTTTTCAGTGGGGAGAATCAGCATGGAGAATCGCTACTTCTGCCGTTTTAGGGGGAAATAATTTTGTCCCGTGGCAGCACTTGGGTTGTAAAATAAGTACGAAAAACGATAGAGAAAAATGAGACAGTCCTGTGGCTACATCACAGACTGTTCATTTCACTCTGCGCAGTCAAAACCTCAAACCAGCCGCAGACTTATGCCATGCTTCTGTTGCATCTGCTGCCCCTCGGCGCTGCAGCGGTTAGATAAATGTGTTAGTGAAGTTCCTGCGGCAGTAATGCCAGCCTCCAGCGTCTGGCACAGGATATCAGATGTGACATGATGCATAGACAGCAAATGCAAGGAAGAAAAAAAAGACGAGCGAGTCTTCGTGGACCATGAAGGGCATAAACAGAAGGAGTGAGGGGGGTACATGTAGTGGTGAACTATGACGACAAGATGAAACAATTCAGCATCATGTTCTTGGTAAAGCATGACATATAAACAGCACTCTGAGATTTGCTCTTAAGACCGTTAGCTTACCTTTAGAAGTGCTTACAGAAAACAGAAGGCTTAACAGACTTATGGGAAATCTTTTAAAGCCCCCTACAGCACAAAACATCCAGTCCACTCATCAGACTTTAGGAAAAACTGCTTACACTGTTACTCACCATGAGGTACTGATGAAACACACAGACAGGAGAATGGCAGGGGCCTGCCTACGGATAAACGCGTAGGTAAACCCAGGCCGTTGTCCTACAACGGCAGAGCTGGTGCAACATGGTGCAAGAAAATATGGTTTCTTTTAGGAATCGGTATGTTCTCCTTTAGGACCTGTTGTGTGAAATTATGACTTTTGGGCATTTCAGCATTTGATGAAAATAGAATCACTGAAAGGTTGGGGTAAGTAAGGCTTCTTTGGGGAAACAAAATGGAATGATATCAAATGCTCATCAAGGCTGCACTCTTATGGTGAAAAAATATAGTGAAACTATGAAATATTTCCCCAATTTAAAATAATATAATATTAGATATATTAGATACAATTATATATTGTAATATATTAAATGTAACATTACCTGTAAACTGTAACAATGTAATCCACATTAATCCACAGATTAATAAGCATAATTAATAACTGTTTCATATATGCATACATATATATACATATATATATATATATATATATATATATATATATATATATATATATATATATATATATATATATTATGAGTACATGCATTTTATTGTGTAATTACTGTAACAGAAATTTCAATTCACATTACTGTGACATTATTTTAAATACACATTATTTTAAATACACCATTTGTTTCAAATGACTGAAATGGTTAATCATCTAAGCATGAAATATTCTTATATTTTATTTATATACAAATATTTTCAACAGCTTTGTTGTTGTTTTTTTATTCTGGTTTGATGTAAGTAATCTAAATAACATATTCAGAAAAGACTGTAATTAATTCTCTTTACACTATTGCCAGTTTATCTCACAGTTAAACCACAGTTGTTTACCATATCCCTTCGAAGTGTGTGGGAGAGTGTTTGCAACATAACGCAGAATAAACAGGAGTGAGGAGAACCAATCAAATGACCACAAGAGGCCCATCAGAGAGGTCAAGAGGCCGACACGGCTCCTGTCACAAAGGTGAGCATCAGAGGGCAGGGAGCTGTTGTATCAAATGGATTAGTTTACACCATGTTCTATAATAAACAGATGTCTCACTAAATTACAGTAACTAACCCGGTGTGAAAAGGTCAAGCACTGTATCAGTTCACACAATCTGTAGGAACATTTTGACGAGAAAATCTGTAGGATACTAAACAGGAATAACGGTTTCAGTATACAGCTCTATTGTAAGAAGTGACATGTCTGTCATGTCTTCACTAATAACACACACACACACACACACACACACACATACACACACTTTATGTAAGTACAATGCAGAAAACATGTACACAATTTAAATGTAAAGTACATAGCAGTTAATGCCAGCTAATATAACATTACAGGTACTATAGACATCACGTCAGTTTGGTTTAGTTTTTAAAAATGGATTTCTTAATCTGATGCCTGTATCTTAAAAAATAGAAATGTAGCATTTACCATTCACCTCCTGTAAGGGTGATTTGAAAAGTGTCTCTTGCATTGTTAGCTATTGAATTAACTGGCGATTAAAATGACTAAACAGAAAGATCATGCTGCTGTGTTGTGCTGATTTAATCAAATGTTCTCATTATGTTTTGAAACAATGGTTGCGTGAAAGGAAACATTTACAACCCTAATGAAAACACAATATCAGGTTTTGAATGAACGGCTAGCTGGGTTACAATGATTGGTTCTCACACATTCTGGTGAAAATAGCACCAAAGCGATTACAGAACTGTAAAGATCACATTTTCTGTGCAATCATAATATTTTTATGTCGTATTTGATGTAGCCCTCGACCTCACAGCCACGCTAAAATGTTGTTGTTAGCATATATTATTCATGTTAACTTACAACCAGAGAGAAATTAGATATTAATTTGAGTTCAAAGGCATGGAAGGGAAAATATTGGATTTTTCCAACCAAGAAACTTTTCTGTGTCATCACGCTCCATTTTCTCAGGCAGAGGGAAAACGCAACTAAGCATGTGCGTTAGAGTCAGTGCCTCGTATTTTCATTTAAGAAATTTAGTGTTACAACCGCCCCCGGTCCTCGCTGCAGTACAGGGTCCTGAAGCAAGACATCTTACACAGCAGCCAATCAGGGTTTTGATGAAGACAAACAGCAATAAGGTGTCACGTAGATAGCGATCTTTCTGAGACCGCTTTAGGCTTTATGTCTTTGCTATCTGTGGAGTCTAATGGAATGCTTTATATAGATCATAAATGATAGTGGAAAAGGTGTGGAGACGGATGCGTGGATCCTGTGTCCTTCATGGCTATGTGCTTTCGCAACACATACTAATCATAATCACACAGAGGGCTGTGGCCTCCACCACCACCCACCCACTCCACACAGCCTATAGGAGATGACCGTTCTGCCTGCCCGCTCCTGCAAGAGTGAGAAACTCAACACATAAAGAGGTATTGTCTCGCCGTGAGCAATAGAGTGGACACTGAGTGAAAATCTCGCCTCCTTCAAGAGCGCGAGAAAGCGTCTGTGTGTAACGTGCACTCTGTGGCCTTGGCCTCTGCATTGCCTCTGCAGCACAAACACACGCAATTTTGCACCAACACTTAAAATAGCAGTTCAACCGAAAATGACAGTTCTGTCACTATTTATTCCCCCTCGTATCATTTCAACCAGCGTGACTTACTTCCTTCTGTGGAACATGAAAGGTACATTTTTAATGAATATCCTGGCTGCTATTTCCAATATAGTGAAAGGGGACGGGGGTATCAGGCTCCAAAATAACAAAAAAGCACCGTCAAATTATCCAAAAAAAAGGTCATTATAAATCATGCGCAGTATTCCATGTCTTTTGAAGCCTTGCAATAACTTTGTGTGCGGATCAGGCTGAAATTTAAAAAATCTCAAATCTAATATAGCGCCATTAACATCTGACATTTGATCACAAGAGAGGAGAAAAAAAACGTGTGGCATCCCATGGTACTGTATCAACATGTCATTTTTGATGTCTTTTTAAAGTCTATTTCAAAGTGGAAGAGAAGGTTATCCACGAACATTGACTCAGTTATTGTTAACCTTAATTTCTATAATAGTGCATTAAATCTGTGAATTTTTCATTCAAAAAAGTTTACAACCCATTATCCACTTTTGGTATTTTGTTCATCTAATTAACAAATCATTAAGTCTGGCAGAAGAAGAGAGAAGAACGACAAAAGCAGCGCAATAACTAAGAAGCAAAATGTGTAATAACTGTATAATAATAGAATAATAAATAAATAATGAATAGCAATACGCACTGGAAGCCACAAAATTAGTTTTTACAATCACATTTTCACAGTTGGCTCGCATACATCATATACTTCTGAACTCATGTTGTGGTGTTAATAAATATGCCCTAATCGAATGCATCCTTCTGCTGAAGTTTTCTAATTGAAAGAAAGTTGAGTGAGAGAGTATATTCATCAGTGAGAAGGGTTAATAGAAAGATGTACAACATGGTTCAAAAAATAAGTATAGAATTTAATCAAACAGTTTTTGTAGCATCTCTCTAATTGGTAGGGAAGTAATTAAAGTGACACAGCCTTTGGGGACTCGCTGGCAGACTCTGTGCTGAAATGGGAGATGAGAATGTGTGTGCTTATGTGTGAGAGTCTGTGAGAGATAGAGATTAGGCCCCACTTCAGTTTAATTTATCTTTCTGGTGTAATGGACAGACAGGTAATTTAAACATCTCCATCAGCATGGTGATGAGAACCGCATGATACCGCTGATTATACACACGCATACAAACACAGACCCGCTTCTTGTGACGTCATCAAACGGCGAACGCTCGAGATTATTAATTAGGTAAAGCGCAAAGAAATGTACACTTTCTCATTACATAGCTGTCATTCCAAACCTCCAAAAACTGTAGGATTTACCTTGAAACATTTTTCTCTCACAATTACAGAGGAATGACAAGCAACACGTTGAGTTACATGTGAAATTTTAAAGCGGAAAGACTCAGAAACAAACCAGATCCCGCACACTAACTTTGCTAAACAGTATCAAACTTATTTACAAACGACATTTCTGGCCGTGCGACCTTCATCAGGAAACCAAAGGTCACACGACCGAAATGTTGCTTACAAATAAATGTGATGCTTTTTTGCATAGTTAGTGTGCGGGATCTGGTTTGTTTTTCAGTTTTTGACCTTGCTGGTCTTTGTTTCTTACGTACCTATCATCTGTCAAGTGTGCGGAGAATCATTACTAATTGATCAAATTAGAAAGACTCAAATAGTATTTTTTAACTCGAATAATCTTTGTTTTATTTGCAACTTTTTCTCTCTAAAGATTTTTTTTCTCTCTGAAAGAAAGAAGGTGTTTGGAAACTTTCTGGGGTTTTAATTTTTTTCTTTGTACACAGCGAAAGTCAGTGAGATCCAGTTTACTGTTTAGTGAAGCCTCGTATACAAAATGTGTACAACTTGAGATAATCTTGTTCACCTTTCTATTCGTCATAACGGCAGGAAGAGAAATCACCTGTCAAATCCTCATGTACATTTCCATCTGTGATGGGTCAATGCCTCGGGCTGACAGCGTGGCTTGGGCAGTGCAATGGCGTGATTCACTCGTCGGTTTTTCAGGATGCCGGTGTCCTTCATTTTACAAAAGCACTGAACAACCCTAAAAATACCTATTACTGCTCTTTAACAATTACTGGAACATTCCCTAGCGCACAAATCAAACATGGAAATGGTTAGGGGCAATTTCCTCACTAACTTTAAACTGTGGCTTCAGGCAGTTTTGTCCAGCTCTGCACACCATTGAAATGCATTATCTTCGGCCTGCAGGTCCATGTTTCATCGCTCAGGCTACTTATGGTGTAATGGCGGGTATTGGCTGTTTGCTGATGGTTAGAATGCTAACAGCTCTCTTTAAACGGTTCACTGACTGTGTGGGCGCTTTATTTGACTAATGCCTCTTATTTCACTTTCAAAACAGGACGTGCAGTCTGTGGAACACTGCTTTGAGGCTCGGCGTGCGAGGTGTGAATGGAGTCACTGTGCGTGTGTGTGTGAGCGCGCTTGCAGCTTGAAGATTACAGAGCTTGGTCCTTTTAGGGCTCAGGTGGTCGATCATGGTTGTATGTGGTGGGCGACTCACGTTGATAGCTGGCATGTCTGCGTGTGTGTGAGGAGTTGAAAATGGGAGCAGATCTGCAGATGCTTTTCAACTTTGCAGCGAAAGGACATCTCGTAATGATGTTCCACTGTTCTTTGTGTGTGATTTTTTTGGCAGAGATCAGAGAAAGCACGTTCTGTGCCACCTCAGAGCTCCAGAGGTACTGTAGGGGACAGCCGAACGAACTGCAAAAACACATCAACTTGATGATGATAATTTGAATGGATTCAATAGTTATTGACTAGAGCGTGTCTTAAGATTCTCCTCAGCCTCACGCATAATTACAGAATAAATGAGGGGTCAGCCAGTGCACACCTCCCTGGAGTTTATTGTTTATTAAAAGCACGAATGATTATTATTGGAGAAATGTCAACTGTGGCTAGCTGAAGAGCTGTTATCCTATTTGATGTTTTATAGGCTCCGCTCTCACCCTCATTAAGCATTTCTAGAAAGTTCAGTAAGTTTCATAATGTGCTTCAGGCTGATGTTAACTCCTCCCTAGTGTCTGGTTTACTTCGCCAATGCTAAAGTTTGCAAATAACCCAGACTCTGACCCTGCTGATAGGGTGTTACACTGTTGATTGCCAAAAAGCAAGGGTTTTAATTGCATCGACATACAGTCTGGTTTTTATTATTGCCGATAGTAGCTAAAATCCATTAAAACCATTTTACCGTTTTCAAAAACAATTGTCAAGGTGATTTTTAAAGGATGTATGATGTTAAATCTCTTTCAAATACAATCTGAACTTTAGAATTTCAAACACTTTATTTGCTGTTTTACCAATTAACATTGAGTATGTTTGTTTTGTCTTAAATAAATGCTTGGTTTGAAATTCCGAATTTTTGTCATCAAAAGATGAATATTAATGACTGACAGTTGGTGTGTTTACACTCGTTCTCTTAGTCCTTTTGGTCTGTAACACAAACGGAAATGATGCATAGTAGTTCACATAGTGCTCACACTGTCATTTTTACATTCAACTTAAAGACACAATCCAAAAAGCATAAAAATACAGTCACAACCTGAAAGGACAGGTTTGATGTATATTTCCTAAACGCCTTAACTTCTGTGTGTGGGACTAAATGTGCTCATTGTGTGCTCATTGTGAATGTGTACACAAAGATCTTTTTGCTCACAAAAGAGATCTACTGCAAGGAAAGAGATGGGTGTGATGCCTGTACTAAACTGTAATGGTATGCTTGAGTATTCTTTCCTTTTTATGGTTGCATCTTGAGACATAACATGCTGTTTTTGGTTTGTTTAGATGTCTTTGGTCTTCGTTGTGTTCATATTTCCTTCTAACTGCACTAGAGTTCCTTTTCAGGTCATCTCAGTCTGCTTCTTCGAGCCAGCATGTTCAATTATTTAAATTAACCTTAATAACAAAATAACTAAAGTTCATTATAATCGAACTAAACATTTTACATTGAACACGTTTTGCAATTAAAAAGAAAGCAGCAAAATAAAAAGGCCTATAAATATATCATTTTAAAATTGCTTTTAAGTTTTTAGACCACCGCGTAATGCCTGGCACACAGCAAAAGATGTTAACATAAAAAAACAATGGAAAAGCAGTGCAGTATGTGTGTGTGTGTGTGTGTGTGTGTGTGTGCAAATGGTCCTTCATTCACTACGTAGATGAATGGAGAACGTTTTTCTTAACGTATTTTTTTGGTCCACAGACAGGTTTAAGACAACATGAGGGTGAGCAAATTACATTTTGGGTGAAATATCCCTTTAAGTAGGCTGCAGGTATCTAAACGTTTTCGCATAATAAAAATTAAAGCATAAATACAGCAGAAAGAATGTTGTATGGTATACTGTGACAAAACAAGGAGTGTGTTAAGTGTTCCCCATGATTGTAGCATATAATTTTACATATTTTCATTTCCTAGCCATTATCAGTTTTACCTGTAGTCTGAGTGTGGCATGCATTTCATCATTTATAATCGACTTATGATTTGCCTTTAAACCGTGTTTGCTTACTCTGAATTGGTAGGCTGTAAAAAATCAGCTGTTAGGCTGCAAATCAGAATATGTTATCAAAAGCTTACCGAGACGATGGAGGGCAAGCCCATTAAAATAGAGCTGAATGATATGCATTAATATTTATCATCTTCTGAGACCATGCAGAGAGGCATTAGTCCAGCAGTCATGAAACTCATCACGACAACGTTTCCCATGTCACGACTTCATTCGTACCATTATATGACAGGGAGAAAACAGGAAATGTCTTGATCGATTCAAGCCCAAATCACATGTGCTCGAGGGTAGCTTGATTATACATAAATGGAGCCCTATTTAGTCTGATCACTAGCAGATTTAACCTGTGGGTCTTTTGTCTTCTGAGTATATTTGCCTGGAGTGATGCCAACCTCTACCACAAGCTGATCTAGCTGAGGCACCTGTAATTCACCGGGTAATGTTGGCACCTAATGCATTTCTGGGTCTGGCAGGAGGCTGAAAGGCTTCTGCAATGATGATAGCAACATGTTTGTGTGGTGATATAAGCTTTAGGGAAAAAAGACTTCAGGTATTGCTTTATGTCAGTGGAATAATTCATAGAAAAATCGCAGTATGTTGACATCTGCCTGCCCTTGTGATTGGGCATTTGAGCCCGTCCCGGTGGCGATGAGCAGCACTACCTGCCTTCACGGATCACAATAACAGCCTGAGATTGATATTCGTAGGTGTGGTACTTCTGACTGCCAAAAATTGCATGCCTAAACAAAAAAAATGCAACTTATTAAAATTCAGATTCAGTCCTGGCCTAGATTTGGCTCATATACATTTATATAGTTTGGGGGGGGAAAGGCGTGTATGTGCGGGGACTTATAAGATATTATCTTATAAGTAACTATACAGCAGGCAGCACATCGTCTGTTCTACAGAGCTGTGATATCAGCACATAGTGTCAAAGACAGGAAATCTAGATAATAAATTCTTCCCAGTAATCAGCTATTTGTTTTCAAGGCCCGATAAAGGTTCCAGTGGTAAGGAGGTTTTAATACAAATCAAAAGATAAAAAACCCACTTTTATTGAGAGGGCCACTTTAGTCCAAAGTGAAAAAGAAATGGTTGTGCCAAGTTTGTGCTGGGGAAAAAGGTTCCCTGATTCAAGTGTATTGATATTTGTTAAGACATAGTGCTGTTGATGTCTTGTTTCATATAAAAGCTTCTTACTTGAGCGTATAAGTAACTCATTACAGCCTGCAGAAGTCCTGTAAGTTGTTGGTTAAGTAAATGATTTCGTACAGATGGCAGTGCTCATCATCAAAGTGTGACCTTTGCTGGTCCGCTCAGAGTGTGAGCAGCATATGGAGTGTGAGAAGTGTGTTGGGCGTTTGGAGAATGTAGAGTGTTTTCATCATGTAATTTGTTTTGAGATGTGTGTGGGTAGCATGGGCGTAACTTGACATTTGGGCTAGGGGTGCCAGAGCATGATACTTGTTATTCAGGTTACTAAGTTTCAAAATGTATATTTTTGCAATCTGTGTAAATAATAGGCTTTTCTCACTCATGCACGTCACTTGTGCTTACTTGTAGTTTCAAGTTTCATTCAGGTTACCATAAACAGACCTTTTGTAACAGTTTAAAACTGTTAAATATTATTTGTTCATAAGTTTATGTTTCCCATCAGTGCTTGACATTTGCATTTTTTCTAACACTGCATCACACTGTATGGAGTACATTGTCACTGTATATAGGTATATAGGTGTCTATTTTACAGTGTTTGGGGGGCTGAGTTCATTTTGAGTGTATTGTGTCTGGAATCATGTGTAGGGGATCTGGGGTAATGTTCATCACAGTGTTCCTGAGGTCATGTTTAGCATCTATGGGGTCATGTAGGGTGTATGTATGTGTAGTGTGTTCAGGGTAGCATTGAGTGTATGGTGTCTGATATTGGGTATAGGGTGTCATGTTTATGGTGTTTAGGATTAAGTTTAGAGTGTCAGGGATTCTGTGTAGTGTGTACATTTTTTGGGTTCATGTGCTGTGTGTTTAGGTTCAAGTGTTGAGTATAAAAAAACAACTTTTATTAATAGGACAACTTTAGTCCAAAGTGAGGGTGTTTGGGGTCAAGTGTAGAGTACATGTGTAGGGTGTTGGGGGTCATTTTAGTGGTAGGGTGTCTAGAAATGTGTAGTAATGTGACGTAGAGGGTGTGTATGTAGTGTATAGGGTGTCTGGGGTAATGTGTAGTGTTTTGGGGGTCATACTGAATGTATGGTGCCTGAAATTATGTATACGGTGTCTTGGGTCATGTATAGTGTATTGGTTGTCTGGGGTCATGTGTGAGCGTATGGTGTCTAGGATCATGTTAAGGTTGTTTCGAGTGATTGAGTTCTCGGGTCTTGTGAAAGGTGTTTAGGGTCATGTTGTGTATCATGTCTGGGGTAATGTGAAGTATGTTTGGAGTTAACTAGGGGGTCATGTCAAATGAAGTGTGTTTGAGATCATGTATAGATTGTTGCAGTCATGTATTTGGGTCTGAATGGTGGCCAGGGTTGTGTATAATATGGTCAAGGTCCTGTTGAATGTATAGTTACGTATATATGTGTATATATGTGTAGTCATATGTAGGGTGTTTGGGGTCATATCAAATGAAAGGTGTACGCTATCATGCATAGATTGTCTGGGCTCATATGTAGCATGTTAGTTTTCTGGGGTCATATGTATTGGGTGAGGAATCACATATAGTGTGGCTAGGATGGATAATGTGTAGTACTGGTCATGTGTACAGTGTCTGGGGTCATGTTGAGTGTATGGTTTCTGGTGTCATGTGTAGGGTGTTTGGGGTGAAGGGTGCCTGGTATGATGTATAGCTTGTTTGTAGTTATTTTTAGTCCAAGGTGTTTGGGGTCATGTATAGGTTGGTCAGGGTCATGTAGAATGTATGGATTCTGGGGTCATATGTAGGTTGTTTGGTGTAATGTCAAGTGATCATACATAGGGTGTTTGGGGTCATGTGAAGGATGATTGAGGTCACGTTGAGTGTATGGTGTTTGGGGCCATATGCAAGGTGTTTGGGGTCATTTGTAGGATGGTCAAGTTGAGTGTATGATTTCTAGAGTCACATGCAGGGTTTTTGGGCAGGGTGAGTGTGTAGTTGGGGAGAGTGGTATATGTAGCGTAGGATGCATGAGGGATGTGTGGACTGTGTGGGAATGTGGGAGTGTAGCATGCGGGCAGCAGATTTCTTGGCAGACGGCCTGCTCCCATGGGCAGCTCCCATTCAGATAGGCTTTGTAATCCAAAAACCCATTGACTCACATCACTGTCAGTATGTGTATGTGTGTGTGGTGAAGGTCGGCCAGTGGCATGCTTGTGTGCAAGTGATGATGCTAATAACGGCGAGTGAACCCCTTGTCATAAGCAGCCACAACACTCGCTGCCATCCCTCATTGCTCACACTGCCTCGCTGCATCTCACACACACACTCCATTCTTCATCTTGGACTGCTCATCTAACACTCTCTCCCCAATTCAGCCTTGACCTCTTGACTCACACGGCTCGCTGACATCTTCACGTCTATGATATGAGGTGGCTGAATGACTAGTGCGGGAGCTTTGGACTGTGTAAGGACAAATGAATCAATGCCCTTTCCACCTTTGCACTGACATATCAGCTGATGTTTTATCCACCTGCCACATGACCAGCAAGCACCGCAGAGATTAACCAGGCCAAACAACATAGAGAAGCCAGAGAGAATACAAAGCCATACTCCACAGCACTCCCTAACCTCTCCCTCTCTCATTTTCCCTTACCTATTTCAGAGATTTATGACCCATGAATTTTTACTACCCCATTTTGGATGACGTAGGGCTAGTGTTTTCTTTTTCATTGTGATTCTCTCTCTGTCTGTTGCTCTCTTTCTCTCTCGCTTACTTTTATCCTTTTTAATAGTATTTCATGATTGTTTTCCATACAATATTGCTATCATACAAAGAGTGACTAATGTTTTAATAATATAAGAACAATAATAAATAAAGAACAATAATATATTCAATAAGAAATACCATGTGAACTAAATATAAAAATGGAAAATATTAAATATTGTGTTAGAAATAATACAATTCAATTAAATCAAATTAACATGGAGTTTCAGCACAGATAGTAAGTGCGCTGATCAGAGCAATGGCTTGTTTTTGAGAGTGTGTTTTAAATCTATCTGACACCGTAGAACTAGATAAAATAGTGCTTAAATACCAAAAAGCAATAACAATCAAATATTAATAAGATAGCCTCTATCTTCTGCACTCATCTTCTTTCTTATCCCCCACTCTCCTTATAAATCTGTTCCTTTCCTCTTAATTTCCTCAAATATTCTAAAACATTCCAGTTAATGATCTCTACTGTCAAATGATTGAGTGTCTTACTTCTATAGGGGTTTATTAATCTGTCAGCACTTGCAGAACTATAGAAGAAGACCTCCTTGTCTCCATCACTCATAATGCTGCAGCAAACTCATATTTTCAGTTCTTTTCATGTCCTGCTGGAAATCAAAGCTAGTGTTGTACACTGCAATATGTTGGGGATTCAGGGATTAGTGGCAAATTCTGGATGCAAGAGGCTCAGTCAGAGAGGTGAATACTGCAGCACTGGAGCTCACAGCAGAGGTGAGGTGATGAAACCTCAAGATAGATGAGACAGACAAGGTGGGACTTGAAAGAAAGAGAAAGAACAGGGAAGATGATTTAAAAGAGACAAATGATCAGTTCCTAAAGCAGTGAGCTGCCTGTCAGAGACAGCATTTAAAGACTTCATAGAAAAGCTCCTGCCCAGTTATTCCAAAAGGTAGGCAACAAATATTCTGACTTCTAAGATATTTCTTTGCATGTGTGCTTCAGTGAAAATATAAATCTTGTATTGCCTTGCACTCTATATATATATATATATATATATATATATATATATATATATATATATATATATATATATATATATATATATATATATGTGTATAGTGTATATATATATATATATATATATATATATATATATATATATATATATATATATATATATATATATATATATATAACCTGTTATGAAAGTTCAGAGTGCTCATATGTGATTTTTCAGTTTAATTAAAAGTTTCATTCTATAATTTTTTTAAACTCACTAGGGAAAAAATGTGTCTCTGGCTACATTTTTGCAAAAATACAATTGACTGCAGCTTAAAGCAGAAATTAACAATAGTTGCAGTACAAGACCATATTATAAATTTTCACAAACATTATGATTACAGGGTAGATTCATAAAAACTTACTTTTGTAAGATTTCTTGCAAAATACTATTATGATCTTGAAACATTTTACCATAGTGCATTATTTGTAAACAAATACATGTTGATGTATGCATCACATAAACAGCATTTCTTGATATTTACTTGAAGAAGCAAGCTAAATGCATGGTTGCTTCAGTAACTGTACATTTATTTTGAATTTGTTTTAATTAACATTATTTTCATATGCAGTATAGCGTTTGAAAAGAGGCATTTCATATTAAATGTATTGAGAAAAGTGCAAGAAACAACATAATATAATTTTGTATAAATGTTGCAACAGGCGTTTAATGTATTCAATACTAGGAGGAAATGAGTGAATGAGTAATTTTAAAATCCTATTAAAATGTAAGTATTTAATAAGTATTTGTGTGTACTATATAATGTTTGCTTATTACAGTATTGTCATTAGCTTAGCAACAAACTGATGTCAAACGCAGTCAACAGTAAGCCAAGTCTCTCAAACCAAACACTATTTAAGTGAGGTCCAGAGATGTTTCCATATGTAAAGCATTACAAAAGATTCGCTTAAGGAGGGTGATGTTAGAGTATAATTTTATAAATAAGAACTAAATTATATGGAAAAAGAAAGTGGATGATTGAGCTGGCTGAAACATTTACAGTGAATTGAGGTGGAGCAGGGAGAGCACAGAGGGTTAGATGAAAAGGTTGAAGTGAAGAAGAAGATGATGGAGACTTAGTAGCTCTCCGCAGTCTTGCTCTCCCTGTAGGAGAACTGAATGTCAGATGGTTGAAAGATGGCAGCCACCAACGGCTCAGAGGACAGCTTCCTCTCTCTCTGCTTTCACCTCCTGCGCCATCAATCAGCCCAAGGTTCCCCAGCTCTCCCACCACAGGACCGGCTCACGATTTATCTGTCTCACATAAAGACCCAGCTTCCAACAAGCCCTACTTTCACCCTTCTTCACAAATTTATGAGCCCCATGCTGTCCGTATTGTCCATGTTAACATACTCCCTGAGGGCCCATAAGTGAAAATTATGCACGGGGAGGACATATAGACATAGGGAAGTTTCTATGTAAAAAAGGCTTTTTTTTAGTTAGTAGAGCCGAATTGATCTCTTCTAAACTAAGTACACTTATTAAACTAAAGTTATATTAACTAACGTGTGCCATTTAAACTTAGATGTTTATACAGGCTGGAGGTAGCAGGAGCCTCATCTATAAAACATGTATCTGCACAGTTAGAAAGCATGTACACTAAAAGCCTGACCAATGTTCAGATTTATAAAAAATACAGTTAATATATAGAATAGAATAGAATAGAATAGAATAGAATAGAATAGAATTGCATACACGCACACAAACTTTATAAATATTATATTCAGGATGACTAGCATCTCATAAAATGTAGTTTGTCAGATGTGTAATCCATAATATAAGAGCAAAATATATGAATAAATACAAAAATAAATACTTCCTTCATTTGCGGAAGAACTGACTGTCAATATTGGAGCGAGAAGAAGCATATGTAGTTCTCAGTTTATTTCTTATGATTATATTAATGGGTCAAAAACACACATAATCCACCCACTCTTGTTTAAGGAAAGACAAGATACTCCTGGTTCTTCGTAGATGGAAAGACATTATTAAGGTCTATATGCCAGTTCAGAACATTTATTTATAGTACTCAAACTAAAAGCTGAGACTAATTAAAATATGATTAAAAATATGGATATGGACAGATATTAGTCAATAAAGAATCTGCACTTAAAACTCTTCTTCTCTTCTCTTCTCTTCTCTTCTCAGTGTGATATCACAGGGTGAAGTTCACACAGTACTGTAGTATTGATTGTACATCCTCAGTAATGCGGTGCAAGTCAACTAGATAATTGAAAAACATGAGATTACACATTCAATACCTTGGGATAACAATCCACAGACACAGTGTATAACAGACATCACAGTCAGTCTGCATGTGTTGATGGTTGGCGTGAAGCCGCAAAACAAACAATATAAAATCTTTCACACAGAGCATTCTGGGATGGAAATTGATTGGCCACATTGTACGAAAACAAAGCTGTGGGGGAAAAACAGCTTCCACCTCTCTGCATCAGCCCTGCCTGTCTCACCCTCTCTGTGATGATCTTTTCCCACACTCTCTCTGTCTCCCACAGCCGTTCTCTTACATTCTCCTTCATCAAAACCATTTTATCTCCCTCCCCATCTCTCTCAGAGAATCCAAATCAATGCATTCAGCATTCCTTCTCCATAACCTTCATATAGGATTGGTATTTCAGTCACAAGTAACCTCACAGATGGAGCTCTCTCCCAAGCCTCTCCGGGCCCCTGTGTGGTGGAGCGCTGAAGCTCCGAGGCTTATCCAATCAGCTGTAGGCGGCATCGCTCTGCTTTCCACATTCGTTTTGTTCTACTCATGATTTCGGTGAGATGAGCGAGAGCAGAATGACATGAGACTTTTGCAGGCTTTAACTTGTTTTAACATTAGCGGGCTGAAGAGCAGGGGTGAGAATCAAGGTTCTCGCCGAGGGAAAGTTGAGCATCATCCCTCCATCGCGCTCGTTTAGCGCTTACACTCCAGGTCCCTTTATTCTGCTGACTCCTGCCTTCCTCTACGCTCTCTTGATGCAAGCACGGGCCAGAAGGGAGGTCAGGGTGCGCTGATACCTCCGGCTGATCAAAGTCCGGGATAACAAGAAGAAAATGAGAGGGGGCAGAATGAAAGATAGCAAGAGCGAGAGAGTGATGCGAATGCTCTTATCCTGCCTAATGGTACTTTTACAGCAAAGCACACGTGCATGGAAAAAGGCCAGACTGTCTCACTTGCACATTTATGTTTGTTCACATGATATTTACCGCAACATTTCTTTTGTTCTTTTGCTGCTGGTGTGTGTGTCTATCATAGCTCTTGTCCACAGACAGGGTGCCAGTAGCCAATCTGGAAGCGTTCCGCACATTTCCACCACAAAAATGGCGGTTCTGGGTCAGACAAATTGGCTTCACACAGGCCGCCAAAAAACCTGCTGGTCTCAAACCCAAAAATTGTGTGTGTTAGTTATAATGTCCTTTCCACATAAAGTTTTCAACTACAACTACAAAAAACAGACAGATACTACAAACTAACAGATTTTTCTTACTTACAATTATTAAAACAGTTTCATAAGTGTTGCATTACTCCTCTTGTGTGTTTTTATGCATGCTTCCAGACATACTGTCAACATGTGTGTAAGTGGTTGGGAATCTTACATTGTTGGTTTCCATTTACATTGTTACAAGTGGCAACAAGCGATTACGTTTGTGGATGAGTAAACTAATTTGTTCAAAAACACATTCATTTTGAGTGTGTATGCACAACACTGTTTTCAACTAAAAACAGAAAACATTTTGACCAATTCCTCCAACCTAGTCTATAGGTCATTTGTCCAAATCCCTGAAATATGACCCATCAGACCGTAAACTACATTTGCTTTAATTAACTTTGTTTTAACTTTAAAATGTAAGTATAGGTTTTAATAAGGTGCTTGCACAAACAACACTGCATTTTAGGGGACTGAAAACAAACATTTGAAAACAGGTTTTAAAGTTTAAGTCTTTAAAATGATACCATTAATATATCCATATGAACTACAAAACTGCTAATTTGTGAAAACACTGACATCATGTGCATACATATTATGTTGCTGTTTCACCTAAAAAGTGACATTGCCAAAAAGTTTTCCATCTTTTGGTGCATCGTTGTCATTTAAACAGAAGAGGAAACAAGTAGCTGGCTTTATGAGTAAGTCATTGAATTTTGTTCAAAAACATTGATTAATTAAAGAAAAACTTGCCTGTAGAAGGCACATTACTTCCATAGTGGCTTCGTATGGAACTGTTTGTGTTGGCATAGAAAAAAACAAAAAAAGGATACTTTGCAATACTGGGTCTAAAATGAAACAATATTATACTATACATGAAACTTCTGGTTTAGCAGGTACGGAATGAGGTGTAGCACCATTTTGGCGTAAAAGGAGTGACAGAGGACTCGTTGCAGCCATCGGACTAGGAACAGTGCTCACGAGAGGCATTTTAAAAGTTAAAATTATGGAATATGCTTGACAGAGTTCTTATTTCATTGTAATTTGTTCTGATGGTAAGTTTTAAAACATGGCATTTAGTGCAAAAAAATATAATTTAGCAGTATGACAGCTTTTCTCCAGGTATATTCAGTTTAATCTACCGTCAGTTGGAAAAAAAGGCTAAAAAAAGAGCTTGCCTACTCTCAGACAAAACACAGCTCTAAAAGCAGCTCTCTGTTATAATTTAACATCCTTTTAGTGTAGTTATGAAAGTCTAGAGTGTCTTCTCTGATGAGGTTTTCTTTTTGAAACGCACTGCATGTCGCCACTCCAGATAAGCAGATAATTACATGAATGTTTTTTGGGACAAAGAATCATTTGAAGCCAAGAGTACAAAGTCAAAGTCATTTGACGTTTTGAATCATTAGCAGTAAAAGCATTTAAGGGACAATGAATGTTTGCCCACCAGGAGAAGATAACAGTATGAGATTCCCATGAAGGAAGCTCTGTCTGGTGGTCAGTGCTAGTTTTTTTGTTTAGTTTTTTCCTGGCATACCACAAGAACTAAAGAATTAATTAACTTTTATTGTAGTACACAATTAAAGTACATGAATGCATGATGTTAGATAAAAAAAAAATCATCCATTATAAAATATTTATCCAATAATATAATGTGCTTAAATGTTCAAGAATTGTGTTGCATGAAGTTTCATAAATTAAATTGAACAAACAAACAAAAATTGAACAATATTTTATTTTATTTTATTTTATTTTATTTTATTTTTAGCATTTGATATCACAGCTAACATTATTCTTATCTATTCAGCACATCTGAGCAAAATGACTAGCACCTCTCATCAGTTGAAACAGTGACAATACATGAGCAGATGGGATGCGGGAGTCCACTTTATCATCTTTTATTTGCTGAAAATCAAAAGGTCACAGAGCCGGCTTTATTATAAAATTTGTTATCAGTGACCATAAAAGACCTGAAGTTTAGATGTCACAAGCATTCTTGCTGTCCAAGGCAACA
This sequence comes from Puntigrus tetrazona, assembly GCF_018831695.1. Lineage (NCBI taxonomy): Eukaryota > Metazoa > Chordata > Actinopteri > Cypriniformes > Cyprinidae > Puntigrus > Puntigrus tetrazona. Next base: position 5,318,681 of record NC_056711.1, on the reverse strand, counting down.
GAGAGAAAAGCGCAAGCATAAAAATCCACAGCGTCATTCCCAGTGGACATGCAAAGCAGACAAACTATTGTGAAATAATAATAATAATACAATCAAAACAAACAACCAGTGAAATGAGCTAAATGGAATTTTGTTGGCAAAGAGACAAATCCATTTGTGTGAGTGTTTTTTTTTCTGCTCACTTTTTTGTTGTTGTTGGTGTTCAGGGGTTTTTTTCATCCTAACTACATATTGAATGTCAGCATGAAAAATAAGTATTTTTATTCTCCCCTAATCATAAATTCTCCGGGTGTTGTGGGGGGCTATTTCACAAACACAGGCAGCAGATTGTCTCAAGTCATTTTGGAAGGAAGCTGAAGCAGGTAGCTCAGGATTAAATCCCTCTGAAGAGGCCCTCATAAATATTCATGCCCCACATTCCTTCTCTCTAACGCGCTTTGACAGAGACGCTTATTAAATTCTCATATACTTTAAAACCACGGTGACATTCAGCCAGCCAAAGCTCCCAATAACCTTGTTAGCTTATGTAAATAACAAGCCGGTGAGCACATCTTTAAACAAACCTCTCAGAACACACACCACGTTCCTCTGGCACAGATTAGCTGCTCACTCAACTTTCCCAGGACAAACAGATGAGAAAAATGGACCAAAATGACAGATTTGTTTTTTTTTTTCCATTCAGTGGGAAAATTATATACACTGTACAAAAAAACCAAACCTCAGAGAAAGTTGCTGAAAGACAAATAACGTGCAGACACCCCCGAGCGTGGAGAAAAGGTAAAAACTAAAAAAAAAAATCTAAAGGTATAGGGATTGATGTCGTTTTCTGTTTTACACACCCGTACAAAAACCTCACCGGAATATTTGCACATTTGAAATGGTATGGAAATGCAAAAAGCTGTTTTTGAGAAGGGCACTGTTACACGAAACAACAAACGATAAGCATCTCTGACTGAAGTAAACATACTTCGCAACATTCAGCGTTATCGGATGCCCTTTTAGTGCGGCACGAATAAGTGAATTGAAACTGTGACCTGTACCTTGTCTTTTCCAAAGACTTCCGGGCTTCACTAACAAATTAAAACCAGTGACACATAGCTCCTATAAACCGCACAGAAAGCGTGTTTGGGGTTTTCCACAATTCATGAGCTGTCACTCACTTACACATACCTGGTGGGTGCTCACCAGGTAACTAGCGGCAGGCTAATCAAACACGAGTTATGCTGGGGAATAGCAGTCGTGCTGGCAGGTTCTTTGTTGGCAGGTGTCCTCAGAGCAGCCTGATCTTAATTAAACCAGAGTGACTCCTCAGCCTGCCCTAGTTTACAGATGGACTCTTTCTGTCCTGAGATTTCAGAGGGCCCTTATCAGGACCTCAACACAAAAGCTGAAGTCCTCAAACTACTGTACCTGCAAAACTGTTGACAAGCATGTTAACAAGCTTGAGCTTTTTATTATAGATTCTATTATATTTTCTAGATTAAAGCTTGACTGGGAGGTCGAGCACACCTGAATGAACGGTTTTCATGGTCTCATTTCCACAAAAGGAAAGAGCGTGGAATCTGCACAAAATTGACGGGATGGGATGTTTGTGTGTGGGATGTACTGGTCCTGTTTGCAAGGATCATAGCTACATAATCTGGAAATTAAGTGTGTTGCGTTTATTGCGCTGAAAATAAAGATAAAATAGGATTATTGCTGAATCTTATTAGGGTTATTTTGACTCTATTTATGCGTTAATCTAGGTTTTTTCAGGTCATATTTATAAGGTTATGCATGGTTACACATTCCACAGCACTCTACAACAATATGAAAATATAACAGGTTGATAAATATAATATTTTAAACCATGAATGACAAAAAGTGCAGACAATATATTGATATACCAAATTAAAATAAATTAATTATACCAAAAGAAATGTATCGTAATTATTTTTCTCCAGAATATACACACAGTTCATTTTTCTGGAATATACCATTCAATTAATGAACCATTCAAAAAAGTGTTTTATTCTGAACCAAGGAAAATACCAATTGTTATGATCAAAAATACAGCAACACATGTAATTGAGAATTATCATTGCAATTCAAAATAATGGGTCTTCGATTTTAGAATAAAAAAATGCATATGTGATGCAAAGCTGAATTTTTAAGTATCATAACTGCACTCTTCAGTGTCACATGATCCTTCAGAAATCATACTAATATGCTAAAACTCCTCAAGACACATTTCTTCTTCTTCTTCTTCTTATAATTATTATTGTAACAAATGTTTGTGGAAACTGTGACATTTGTCTGATTTCTGTAATTTTCAGCATTTATTTAAAATAGAAATATTTTGTAACATTATGCATGTGTGCAATGCTACTTTTGATCTATTTAATGCATTCCTGCTGAATAAAAAGTTTGAACTAAATATAGAAAGATATATAGACACATAGATGGATAGATTGTGCCCTTTTTGAGAGTGTGCTGCTTTGAGTTCTGTGGTGGCTGAGAAATCTTTCAAATATGAAGTGTTTTCCAGTACACACTGCTCTCCTTATGAAACAGTATCAGTGTGGCTGATCTCTCTGAGTCCCTATTACAAATGAGATGCTAATTTCCTCCCGTTTGACTAAATTGCTTACAATTAGAACGCTCACTTTTATATCCTCTCAATCTCATCTGCAAAAGTGGAACATCAGAATCGCCTCGAAACGTTTCAAAAAGGTCAAATACATCTAGGCTTTTAATTTAGGCAGAATCCCTTAATCACGCTCTCCTCTCTCATCCCACCTTTGTGCATCCAACGCTTATCCACTTCTCATCTTTCCCTTTTCCTCTCATCCTTTTACCTTCCCTCTTTCATGTCCCTCATAAATCCTGTCCCAGGGGATAAACTTGTGACAAACACTTAGAGCTCTAGATAAAAACCCCTGCTATTATGCCAGAAGCCGTTTGTGAATGGTAATAACATGATAACAAAAGCATAATTACACAGTAATGAAGGGAGAATGGCTGCCAGAGGCTGAGGTAGACCTGTTTTCTGACTTTGACCCGTCTGTACACCAGGCATGAATATATATTCACAGATCCAAAACAATATCGATCAGACATGACTAATTTATGGGTGAATTCGAATATAGAGTGTAAATGTTATGAAGCTTAAATCGGACAAAATTACATCCGAAACAAAACAAATAATTATTTTAGATTTCGGCCTTACATTTTCAGACCGTCACACATAATAATTTTGCGTACATTTTAATTGAAGGAAATGGCATTTTATAACCAGATGGTGTAGTCGCAGCATAATGAGGCCACGCTAACCAGCAAAACCTTGAGCATTTGTTAACACCCAATGAGAACAGATTACCATCAAGCTTTCAACATTCAAATGGTCTTTTCTATTATAAGCTGTACATCTCAGTGCTTTTTATAACGTCTTCTACTATTCTACTCTATCCAGGTCACCTCACAACTTCATGCCATTTTTGGGTAAAGGACCCTGCATTTGTACCTGTTTTGCATTTTTATATAAACACATTATAGCTGATTTCCTTATACACCTTATGGTTGTTCTTAGTCTTATAAATGCTTACATTTATAATAATGTCGTGCAACTGTTTAGATTTAATTGCAAAGCCTTTAATAATGTCGAATTCTGTTGCCTCGTTATTATGGCATGTTGTCAAAGGACCATTATTCAACAGCTTTTCAGAATCTGAACTTTAATATATACGCCTATAGTCAAATTAAAGTAAAATATTTACCAAAGTTAGATAAAAAGTTAAAGTTACTTTTTCCTGTGTTTTGAGTTATGTGTCCTTGTGTATTTTGCCCACGACGGTACTTTAGCATTGTAGCTTTACTTCTTTAGACTTCTTTATCAAACCTGTATGACAGGGTATTTTATTTTTCTGGGACGTTCGTGTTTGCTTTGATATTATGTGTTAGTTACGTTAGCTGCGTTAGTGTGAATTGCGAGCATGTGTGTGTCTGAGTGTGTGCTGCCATGTGTGTCACGTCAAGGCTGCAGTTATTCGCCGACGCCGGTCTGACCGGCAAGAAAAAGATGAGCTAATCAATCATCTGTCACACTGTGCAGCAGGGAACAGAGCGAGCACCTCATGCCAGGAAAACAGATCAGGAACAGGCCCGAGAGCACCATCCTTTACATCAGTCCTGGAGGAAAAACCCTAAAGACATACATTTAACCTTTTATCTGCTAGTAGAACTAGCTGAAGGAACAAAAACATTACTTCCTTTCCAACTGAATGAAAACTCGAGCGTGATCTTATAGAAAATGCCGCTTGATACATTACACGTTTGGGATTGCCTTTCATTCAACTCTTTTAATTCTATGTATGTGAACTATCATTTTTGACAGGTGTTCTTTGAAGGAACAACATATGTTGCATGCATACAAAAATAAAACAGTCACAACACTATATGCACGTTTCCTTGGAAACCAACATCTCACTAAGACTATTTCTCGTTCCCTCAATCCTTTTATGAAAGAGCTTAAAGTTTGTGGGTGAAAATGAAAAACTGAATTTACTTTCCAAACCTTGAAGATAACGTGAGAGACATTCAATCTCTCCGAAGAGCAGCATTAGGTAGTGTTTGAATAATAATTTTTTAAGAAAAGTGTCAAAATAAAACCACGGAACGCTACAGATTACCCTGTGGAAGAATAATGTGCTTAATATTGATGAACTAAAGTTACTGCACTCTGCAAGTTACTCTTTTTTTATCATATTATCAACTTTTATTATCAAGAAAGTTCAGCCATGCCGTTCAAACGTCTTGCTGTTTTTCTTTGTTCCATGCTAAATATACTGAGAGAAAACAGGCCCTAATTTGTCTCAATCAGTCACATGACTTGCTATCAAAGTTAGTGTGATGTACACAAAGATGGCTTTCTAAAAAATGAACACAAGTCACACAAGTGACAAGTGTGATAGAGATGCAAGATTGCGGTGGAGGAAAAGATAAAGTGAATAACGGAACAAATTTGGTCGATTTATCACACAAAGTCAGCACAGTATTATTTAGTTAGTTAGTTAGTGCTTTTTAACGAATGCTAATATCATTCAGTATCATTGGGGAAACAGCAGCTTTTCATTCAGTCAATAAACACTTAAAATAAATCAAGGTTGAAGCTGCATGTTGGTATCTAAATGGTTACCAAATTGTTATTTTGGGTGAACTATCCCCTTAGATTGAGCAAAAGTACATTTATTACATATGCAAATATAATCAGGAAAGAAGAGAGGGGGAAAGCTCTCTCTAGCCTTGTTAATTTAAGGCATTTGCAAATGTGGTAATGGCTATTTCCATATACACTCACAAAGAGCACTGCCTCAGCAGTTATCTGGGTTTTGAAAATGAATACAATATCAGATAGAAATTCCCAAATGACATATACAGTGTGAAGGCACAATAAGCGTCTAAGCGATTAGCAGTAAATTGCAGATGGTGTCCATTTAGCATATCTGTACTGCAGGGAACAGGGTGCATGTGTTAAAGAGGAGCTTTGATTTCATTGGTTAGTTTAAAGAAATCCAATATCAGTGCGAAAATGTATGTCTATCAAAAAAAACAGTCACAGTACTATAACAAAATATTTCACACTGTACATTTTCATAACCTTAACAGGAAAACAACAGCATACATTAAAATGGGTTTTATATTTTAATATAATTATTTAAATTAAGCAAATAAAGAAATAAAATGTGAATATTTTCACGTCCAGTGCAACAGGGGGAATGTGCATCAAAATAAATGGCATTTTTAGTCAAAGGGAATAAATACACGTACACACTAATCGCTAATTAGTATACATATGCAAAACAAATACTTTTGTATTTCAAAGTCAATTTGAAGAAACACTGAGGACCTGCCCGTTTTGTTTTGTTTTCAATCATTTTTAGTTATTAAATCGAGTTAACTGGGTACATCTATGCATGGACAGCATGAATGTGTTTATGTATTTTATGTCAAAAATTGTTTTATGGGGAAATAAAACTCACTAAACTGTAGGAATGACCCAACTATCGTGTTTGTTTGACAGTTCTCTAAATAAGAGAATGAAATGTTTGGCTGGGAGCTTTCAGGCTTAAAGTGGTAAGATAAGATTATACAGGAGGTTTGATTGAACAGACAACCCATTTTGAGCTAAATGGATGGCTGGAGGAATTGTACTTCACCAACAGATATTTACAGGCTCCAGCTTTGCTTCAGCAGAGAATGATAAATGTTCAGGGAAAACGTCTCAATCTGCAGACATTCATATAAAACAGATTTTAAAAAATTACACACTTTTTCTCTGTGTCGCAGCATTGAACGTTTAGCCCCAAGCTGAGCTATAGAGAGGCAGAGAATGTTGTTAGACCCAACACCGCTTTCTAAACATGAAACACCATCCTGTGCCTCTCCATATGTGGGGTATTACTCCTGATATTTTCATTAACAGCCTTAACGCTCTCAGATACCGTTTGCAAAACCTATGTTTTAGATGCACACTACATAGCAAGAGATTAACTCACTAAACCCAACAAACAAATACTGGGCTTTCGGCCCATTTCAAAAGCTGAACGGAGTATTTCTTTAAATTTAAATTAACAAACATGCACTGTTATCAGCCTGAGCAGTTTGCGCAAGACGAAAAGACCTTATGGAGCGTTTAACACTTAAAAGCAAATCTAACACTATCACCCCGTATCATAAATTACAGACAAAAATATCTCTGTAGAAAGCAAATATTTTTCATGACACTAATTTCAACTTGAAAGGAACACGGGCGGGGGAGGCTAAATGGAAGAGAGGGAATGTGAGAGAGTGACTAAGTGAATAAGGGAGGAAGGAGCGAATGAGCAAGGCTATGAGAGTGAAGTGTGAGCGAGAAAACAGATGGATGTGCTCTGTCCTTGTGTTTGAAGTTGTGCCTTTCCTCACGGCGGTGCACAGAGTTGTTCACTCTCTTTGCTAAGCTCCCTGATAGAGGACGGGACTTGTTATATTTGGAGCATCAGACGTATCACTGGAGAAAAAGGAGTGAGTGGCAGACGCATATTTGGACAGGTTTTCATTACATTTCACGCTTATCGTTTATAAATTAATTACTGGAGAATGTAGCATTCATTCGATGTGCATTATACTAGACATTTCCTTTCCCTTTCGTCGGTTGCTCAGCTGACAACTTGGTGCTATCCGGGTACATAAGTTGAATTTTTGAGGTCTTGATAAAAGTTTTGATTAAAAAATTGTCTACTTACTATGTATTATTTCATGATGTAGAACTGAGAAAAGATGTTTGCATTTAGATAGTGTGGTAATGGATCCATCCAGCTTAAAGTTTGCGGGTATAAAGTGAAAACAATAATAATGTTCTGATTAAATTGCATTCCAAGAACTTCTTTAAAGGAAAGTGTCAAAAAAATTAAAAAAACACCCAACCGATCACCCAGCGTGTTTAGTATGAATAAATAAAAATGAATAAACACTTTTTTTTTATTTTATACTTTTACGGTAAACCATGAAGAATTTCAGCCATTCAAACCCCTTACTGTTTTCTGTTTTTCATTAGATACTAACCAGACAAACCTCGAACACTACTAATGATGGAAAGAACACAACAGTGTTAAATAAACTGATTCTTATAATTCAAGCAAATATTTGTTAAAGGGATAGTTCACCCAAAAATGTAAAACTCATAAGACCCTTGTTCATTTTCGGACCACAAATTAAGATATTTTTGATGACATCCGAGAGTTTTCTGACCCTGCATAGAAACATTCGAGGCCAAGTAAAGTAAGGACTTTTTGTGTGCAAAGAAAATAACTTTTTTAACAACTATTTCTTCTCTTCTATGTCAGTTGTTGGTTGTGCCGTGCCTTTTTCGTAACCAGAGGAATGCACACATGGAACTATATAAAGGTAAGTAATTAATAACAGAATTTTCATTTTAGGTAAATTATTGATTTACCTTATGTATTATATGCTGTTCCAGACCTGCACGCATTTCTTTCCTTTGTACACACCAAAGTTTTATTCTGAATAATTATTCTGAGTCCAAACTATGTCAGACACCTATATCTTTCATTGCACAAAAATAATTTTTTGCAAATGAGTTTGTTTTTCACAATAATTGATGAGTAATTCCCATAGCTACAGGATGGGGTGTGAATTGCTATGATCTTATTATCAGCTGTTTGAATTCTCATTCTGACGGCACCCATTCACTGCAGAGTAACCACTGGTGAGCAAAGCTGACGTAATGTTTTACATTTTCGCAAATCTATACAGATAAACTAATTCAGTTATATTCTGGGTGGCCTGAAAATGGGTGCATTTAAATTACTTTTCTTTTTAAATTCCACTTGTTTGTGAACTGTTCCTTTAAAAGATGTTTTCATCAAAAGAGAAAAAAAATAGCACTGTAAAACAACAGAGGTCTATGGATTGGCCCTATTTATATAGCTAAGTAAATGTATGTCTGAGCAGACTTGAGAAGAAAGTGGGGGCTAATAACCCTGATTATAACAGTAATTTCCCTTCAATCAGTCCTCAACCTATCAGAGACACAAAAAAGACACACATCTGCTTTTACTATTTGATTACAGAGAAAACAGGAAGAAATGGCAGGAGCTCAGGAGACAAAAAAGGGATGAGCAAAGAGGAAAAAAATGAGGCACGTTTGAGATGAACAAAGGACTAAAGGGAAAATTAAAATGAGAGTGAGAGTAATATTGTCTGTCATTGTCCTCTTTATGAAATGAGACAAGATGAAACAAGATGAGACTTAACTGAGTGGCATGTTGTCAGATGTGGATTGGCTCTGCTTCTGGGCTCTTTTCGGGGTGTGAAGAAATGAGCTTTTCTCCAGAAGTCTGAGAGGTGTGCACAGCTGCCTCCGTCTGTTCATGACACTCGTTAAACTCTTCAATATGAGACTCCGAGCTTTACAAAGAGAATCTTTTCCACCGAGGGGAGAAGCACTTTTACTTTACTAACTTATTCTATTAGAGCCAGACAGGCAGGCAGAGAGAGAGAGAGAGAGAGAGAGAGAGAGAATAAGAGAGTGAGAATGTATTTTTCTCAGTAGAGCTTTTGAGGTGATGGATTATCCTGTCAATGAAGATATTTATGGAGGGTGTGTGACAGTGAAACCAATTGTTTATTTGCAACATTTCACTTCTGACATCCTATCTTTTTTAACTGCCAGACAAATCTCCTACTTAAACCTACTCAGCACTCTTTCTCTCATACATACTGTACACACACCACTGTATAGGACAATCATTTATACGCAGAGGTATAGACTACACTTGGAAAGATGACTGTTTTGTTTAGCCTGTGTGTATTTTATTTTTGTTTTGTTTTTTTTATAAAATGAAAAAACCAAAAAATTAGGGCTGTCAAAACATTGACAATCTTTACATATTCAATAACTTTCAAGGAAACAAATAAAATTATAATACATTTGTGTGACGGACATATTTATCAGAAAATAAGTATATACCACTCAATTTGCTTGTTTATTTATGTGTTAGCGCTGGGCATGATTAAAAAGATTTTGTGTACATAATATGTGTGTGAATTGTGTATTTTTATGTATATATAGACACACACACACACACACACACACACACACATATATATATATATATATATATATATATATATATATATATATATATATATATATATATATATATATATATATAATTAGACAATATTTACATGCATACATTTATATTGATATAATTTTTATTGTATGAAAATATATTTTATAAATACTCCTAACATATTTTTCTTAAATATAGTCATGAATGTATGCATTTATATATACATAATAAATATACACAGTACATACGTATTTTTAATGCGATTAATTGTTGCTCTGCACTATTATTTATTTAAAGAAAAGAATGCTACTATTTACAAAGGATAAAGTAAATTAATTTTACACAGTTAAGATTTTCATTACAAATAAATGCTGTTATTTTGAATGTTCTATTAATCCTGAACAAAAGTGTATCTCAGTAATACAGAGAACTGTAAAAAATAATTCACAATATGAAAATAAAAAAATTTTTTTAAAGGCATTATAAAATATTACCGCTCCCAAAGTTTGACGTATGTGCATGCTAGATTTCTGTATAAAGATCTTTGCATGTTTTTTTTCCCCCACATAAAATGTCTTGGCCAATCAAACATGTCTACCACCTTTCTCATTAAAAAAGTTTTCAGCGTGAAGTGAATCGCGTAGTGCTTTAAAAAGAATATTTAAATTCATCTATAATCACATGAGATCTTCTTGTTGCACGATGCTGCATCTGCAATACTAAGCGTCAGCATAAGTCCAAGATGATAGCCATATCAACCAGGACAACATAAACAAAAAATGACTGCGTGCGCTTTTAATGCAGTTATTAAAAATAACATATTCTTCTTCTCCAGTTTAAAAGGAAGCTACTTAGAGAGTCTGCTTTCCACCCACAGCATCGATTACATTCAGTTTAAAAGTGAATCACTGTAGTAATGGCCATTTGATAGAATGAATGTGTTTAATGACATCCAGTACAATATCAGTTAAAAAGACATATTTCTGGTTTGACGTCAGTGATTAGAATACCTATGGCTTATTGAAGGGGATGTGAACAATTCGTCTGGCTCACTGGAATCACAGAAATGCATACTTCAACACTTCAACAAAAACATTTTCATAACAGGCAGTGTATTTATTCAGGACTAAGCTGCTGTAAGTGAAGTGGGCAATACCTATTAAACTCCATGGATGAATCTACATACTGCATACATTTGTAGGAATATCTTTCAGAAAGGGAGTGGCTATAGTTTCTAAACTTTTAATGCAGACATGGCTGTAACAAATGCCTGAGACGGATGCGTTCAGACGTGCTCCCCAGTGTTCATAAAGCATCAGTGGCTGTGGTCTGACAGGAGCATGATTTTCCGCTGATGCATGTTCATAATCGGACAGGTTGACATGCATTTTGACTTCTATCTAGTTTTTATCACGCTGTATTAAATCTATAGCCAGGAGAAAGAACGGCCCTGCTGAAACAGTATATAATATGGCTCAAAAGGATTACTGCACAAATATCTTATACACTTCCAAGGAAAGATCAAATCCCAAAAGATCAAAACTGAGGGGACCACACACACATACACCAACCCAAAAGCATTTTATTAAATTCGGTCTTTGCTCCTGCAGTTTGATTTATGGGATGCGAGTCATAGGTTGCCATGGGAATGTGTTTGAATATCAGGGGTACCATGAGTTCCTGCGCAGCTCTGGGAATCATAGAGCCGGTGAACCAGAACCTGGTGTGTGGGGGTGTGTGTGTGTGTGTGTGTGTGTGTGTGTGTGTGTGTGTGTGTGTGTGTGTGTGTGTGTGCGTGTATGAGAGTTTGTTTGTGTGTGCTACCTGCTCAGAGTTGATCCAAGCAGAGAATATTTTATATTGTGGGCTAGCTTTCATGATATTACTATTTCTTCCAGTTCACTGAGGTCAAAAAGAGGCCTTTACTAAAGCTGAACTCATCACATCTGCTCTGTATTTCTTCATCACTTATTTTCTCACTATCTTCCAATACACCCTCTGTGACTTAATAAAGTTACTCCATGCGTTTGTATGTTTCTCTCTCTCTCTCTCTGTCTCAGAACTGGGGCTTTTTCACAGACTGCTGAACACTGACATAAGCTAACTTCATTACTACATAGCCTGCATTCAAATAAATAACATTGAGAATGGTAACACTTGTTCACTATTAATTATGACTTAGTAAAGTCTAGTAACCAATTTGCAGTAAGATGCAATGGTCAAAAAAAGGTTAAAAAAATGATATATATCTATCTATATATATATATATCTATATATATATATATCTATGTATACATACAGACGTGGACAAAATTGTTGGTACCCTTTGGTCAATGAAAGAAAAAGTCACAATGGTCACAGAAATAACTGTTATCTGACAAAAGTAATAATAAATAAAAATTCTATAAATGTTAACCAATGAAAGTCAGACATTGTTTTTCAACCATGCTTCAACAGAATTATTTAAAAAAATAAACTCACGAAACAGGCATGGACAAAAATGATGGTACCCTAGAAAACACTGAAATAATAATGTGACCAAAGGGACATGTTAATTCAAGGTGTGTCCACTAATTAGCATCACAGGTGTCTACAACCTTGTAATCAGCCATTGGGCCTATATATATGGCTCCAGGTAATCACTGTGTTGTTTGGTGATATGGTGTGTACCACACTCGACATGGACCAGAGGAAGCAAAGGAAAGAGTTGTCTCAAGAGATCAGAAAGAAAATTATAGACAAGCATGTTAAAGGTAAAGGCTATAAGACCATCTCCAAGCAACTAGATGTTTCTGTGACTACAGTTGCACATATTATTCAGAAGTTTAAGATCCATGGGACTGTAGCCAACCTCCTGGACGTGGCCGCAGGAGGAAAATTGATGACAAATCTAAGAGACGGATAATCCGAATGGTAACAAAAGAGCCTAGAAAGACTTCTAAAGAGATTCAAGGTGAACTTCATGCTCAAGGAACATCAGTGTCAGATCGCACCATCCGTCGTTGTTTGAGCCAAAGTGGACTACATGGGAGACGACCAAGGAGGACACCATTGTTGAAAACGAATCATAAAAAGCAAGACTGGAATATGCCAAACTACATGTTGACAAGCCACAAAGCTTCTGGGAGAATGTCCTGTGGACAGATGAGACAAAAATCGAAGTTTTTGCCAAGGCACATCAGCTGTATGTTCACAGACGAAAAAATGAAGCATATCAAGAAAAGAACACTGTCCCTACTGTGAAACATGGAGGAGGCTCTGTTATGTTCTGGGGCTGCTTTGCTGCGTCTGGCACAGGGTGTCTTGAATCTGTGCAGGGTACAATGAAATCTCAAGACTATCAAGGAATTCTAGAGAGAAATGTACTAGCCAGTGTCAGAAAGCTTGGTCTCAGTCGCAGGTCATGGGTCTTGCAACAGGACAATGACCCAAAACACACCGCTAAAAACACCCAAGAATGGCTAAGAGGAAAAATTGGACTATTGTAAAGTGGCCTTCTATGAGCCCTGACCTCAATCCTATTGAGCATCTTTGGAAGGAGCTGAAACATGCAGTCTGGAAAAGGCACCCTTCAAACCGGACACAACTGGAGCAGTTTGCTCATGAGGAGTGGGCCAAAATACCTGCTGAGAGGTGCAGAAGTCTCATTGACAGTTACAGGAAGCGTTTGATTGCAGTGATTGCCTCAAAAGGTTGCGCAACAAAATATTAAGTTAGGGTACCATCATTTTTGTCCAGGTCTGTTTCATGAGTTTATTTTTTTAATAATTCTGTTGAAGCATGGTTGAAAAACAATGTCTGACTTTCATTGGTTAACATTTATAGAATTTTATTTATTATTACTTTTGTCAGATTAAAGTTATTTCTGTGACCATTGTGAGTTTTTCTTTCATTGACCAAAGGGTACCAACAATTTTGTCCACGTCTGTGTATATATATATATATATATATATAAGATGCAATGGTCAAAAAAGGTTAAAAAAATGATATATATCTATCTATCTATATATATATATATATAGATAGATAGATAGATCCTCACTAAAGAAAACGTAATAATTTAACCTAGTACTTATAATTTAAGAAATAAAGAAAGGGACCTCTGTGCATGTGTGCGTAAATATTTGCTTGTGTGTAGATTAGAAGATATGCAATCACTATTAAAATTTAAGTGTTTACAACTTTGATTTCTCTAAGAATTATTCATGAGCAACACGATCACGTAAACATGCACAGATACACATGCTATATTTAGAAGAACAGAAGGTGAGAATCCAAGGAGAAAAAGTCAACCTAAATATGAAATTTGTCCATGAACTTAGTTATAGTTTGGGGACAAAACTGGCTTCAGTAAGCGAAATCTGACAAAGCCTTCCCCTGGGAAAATCTAGGGTTAAGCAATGGTATTAAGCTTTGTTTAAAATCTGCAGATATCTACTCATAACCCTCACTGTGTCCCTCTGTGTGTGTGTGTGTGTGTGTGTGTGTGTGTGTGTGTGTGTTTCTTCTCGAATAGTTTCTGCCGAGGAGATGGGAGATTAAGTAGGCCCAAGAGCTAAGGATGATCACTTGGCTTTACATCAGTGGCCACTTAGACACAGTATGTTCCTCGAGAAACACACACTCTGCTCAAACATGTCGAAATGCAGATGTTTGCTCCTGGCGAACACGCTTAAAATGTGATCAGTACAATCTCTGATCTAAAACGCGGTACGAGTTTAAACTGTGATTTCCATGCCCTGGGGAAACTCTTTAAAGCAGAACTTGAACTCTGTGACCAGGGCAAAATCGCGGCTAATTAAGGCTCCTCGTTTCTGTCGCGTTCTTTCACCTGCTTGCGCCTCTTTAATCTGTTCACCTCAGCTCCTCTGCAGATCTCCTTCTCCTGGTGGGGGGTGAGATTGAGGCATGTATGCCTGAGTTTGGAGCTATTGAACTGGGACTGCATTATTGATGATAGTGTGGCAAGAAGCTTGGCAGGCCGCTGAGGGCACTGCGAGAGTTAGAGGGGTGGATTTTTGCCCACTTTCATCTCCTCATATATACGACTCTTTCATTCGCACTCCGTCTTTGTCCCTCTTTTTTTCTCTGACTCGATTGTTCTTTCAACCTTTTCTACTCTTCCTGTCATACACTTACTCATCTTCTCTTTGAAACTCTGCTTTCAGTTTGCACACGTACAGAAGCGTCATGCCTTATGTTTGATTATTATTCATTTCGAATAATGGAAAAGTAATAGAAAAGCATTTGTACCGTTAATAAGGTGAACGATATACACGTTTTCAAGCTTACTGACAAGGCGATCTTGCGTGAGACCTGCAAGACGCAACAATAACTTTACACATCATATTGAGAGACCCATATATTATATCTGATATTATAAAGGCAAATGTTTGTTTTGCTTTTTTTTTCTTTTTTTTTTTTAGAAGATAATATTTTTAATAAGCAAGGATTCATTCAATTTATCAAAAGAGATAAAGACAAAATTATAAAAGCTTTATACTTCAAATAAATACTGTTCTTTTAAACTTCACATTTATCAGAAATTCAGTTTGCATAAATAAATAAACAAGTATTAATTAAACAGTTTATTTGTTAATATCACTCATCTCTTTCATAAACTATGCTCACAAATATAGCAGCAACTTATTGCAAAGATTTCTGAGGGATCACGTGACACTGAAGACTGGATTAAAGAGTTTACAATCACAGGAATCCATTACATTTCACAATATATTAAACTGGTTGTTTTAAATTGTAATAATATTTTACAGTGTTATTGTTTTCACTTGATTTCTGATCAAAAACAAGCCCTGTAAAACCTCATAGACCCCCCAAATGTAGTTTTTTCTATTTCTCTATTAATGTAAGAATTAAAAACGGTAACAACAAATTTAGCATTAACTTCTGATTCTGTCATCATTCGAAAACCATCAGAACTTCTTATACAACTTTCTTCTGCAAAACACAAAAAATAAAACTAGACTAGCTTGTCTAAAAGTTAAATAACAAACCCAAGGCACCAATTGAGCAGATATCTCTCTGGTTTGACCCTCAAACAATGCATGAACAGATTGTTTTAGCGTACCTTTCATGTGCTTCTATAAGACATCATAGCTGTTTTAGCAGGTACTTTTGAAGGAGAAAATGGGTTTATTGACTTCTTAGCAAGTATGCTGAGTGCAAGTAGCTAGATGTTCTGAGGCTCCTGACAGTTAAGGGAGATTTTAGGCCATGGTCTCAAAAGATGCTGTCTGTATGTCTGACCTGCCGTTCTCCCTTCTCTCTCTCCTTTCTCCGTCCCTCTTTCCATGCAATGTTTCGGTGTGCACTTGAGATAGAACATGGCGGTTAATTATCTCTGATTGGCTGGAGAGTTGAGTACCTGCCATGGTGATGAACGCTTGGTTGGCTGAGTGGTCTCTCTCGTTTCCCACAGTTACAAGACTGGACTCCTTCAAGATCACTGCCACAAACTTTAACAAACCTTTTCCATTAGACAGCCTAGGACAAACATGTGCACAGAAAAGGCAGACGCGTATAGACACGCGCAGGTCAGAGATGAAAAATCAGTCAATTGCTTGTGTATTTAATGCTGTGTATTACGATATGTTGAGGTCTGGGACTGGGAGGTTGCATGAAAACCCTTAAGATAAGAAAACCTTTAATTATAAGGTTAAGAGAACCCTTAGTGAAACATGGGTTTTACGTAACGGACGTTAAAGCTGTCACTTCAGTATTTCCCTTAACTGCTAAAGTATTTTCTTAAGTGTTGCTACAAAGTCCATTTCACTTTAAAATTTAATGGATCAAAACAGCTCCCTTACGTCATCTTTAACACAGTATTTTTTTAGGATTTTTATGCACAAATGAAAGACTTACGACATTTTAAGACCTGCACAAATAAAATATCATATGAGCGTAATATGGCATTGACTATAGTAACATACTGAACTGTAAAATGACCACCTCAAAGCACGCGTTAATTTTCACATTTGGTCAATTTTCTGTCATTGGTCAGCAGCTTTTCTTTGGTAGCGCTCATTTATTTTTTCGTGTTTTAGTTTGTTATGTTTGTATTTTATTATGTTTAGTTTATTGTCAAAGATATACATATACATATGTAATGTAAGATGTAGTCACTATAGCAACCACGGCATCCATTGCCATATTAGCTTGGAACAACTGTAAAACGCTTATTTTAAACCGGGGTGTTCAAATTTTTCCTAAAAGAGGTCGGATTAAACAAAGTTGTTTTGTTGAGGACGTAAAAATCTCTAAATAGGCCTACCTTTTTTTATAACATAGATTGACACCATTAACACATTTATATTAAATAAATAAAAGCACAAAACTGCTTATATCAAAAATATCTCTAATTTGGCCTATACTTCATAGCTCCCTTACATAACATTCAACTGCCTTTTATGTCTACATGAATAATGTAAGATTATGTATTAATATCCTATATTACTACAGAAAAATCCACTGTAAATGTTGGTGGTTTGTGGATTAAAAAGTATTTTTACTGTATTGTTGACACACAACGTTTCTCCTTTTTTTGTGTCAGTGTTGCTGAGAAAGTCGAGAACTACTTTAAATCACTGCGGAATCTGTGGTTTGTATGGAAACCTCTGCTCTAAAATCAAATGTTTCTCACAGCGCTGTTTAGTATCAAATTGTTAATACTCGCTTTTTACTGCTACGTCTGGTCTTAAATTCCTTACCTCAGGAATTTTTTTACCCTCAGGGATACCCCCCTAAGTCAAATTACTTAAGGACTTTTACGTAACAGGCCCTGACCCTACGCCACCCCTCATGCATTTATGAACCAATATTATAGTTATATTAGCCAACCTAGAGCTCACACGGAAGCCGCATCTAAGCTCCAAATAAAATACGCTGGAAACAGTGGATCACGCACGAACGTTTGTTGTTTCACCGCGGGCAGAAAATAAGACGAGCACTGATTGGCATGACAGAACTGCTGCAGTTCATCAGTGTAAAGACGCTGCGGGAGCAGATTTTGCCAGGTCAACAGCTTCGAGCTCCATTCTCGAACTTCTGCTGTGGGAAACACTGCACTCTCATTTTTGTCACGGTCAAGTGTTTACTGATTGGTTCAAATTATAAATCTCCAGCACTAACCTGCTGTAGACTTGCTTGAGTACATCAAACATGCACTTTTTTAAAATAAACATCTATTTCTAAAAGAGAACAGAAAATAAATCAGCACCAAAAAGCCAAAAGTACAAACTTCAGGCAGAATGTTTTCAGCATGACTGGTTCTTTAAAGTACTTTTTAACTTTTGACAATGCCTATACGTATACATACATACATACATATATTATTATATTTTCTAGAAATACATTTATTATTAAATATATAGAGAATTATATATAATAAATATATACTCTTTGTGTATAAAATTTATTTTGAAAAATATATCTTGCCATTGAAATAGTTTAAAAGAATAACAAACTTAAGTAAACACGATACCAAAAGGAAAGTGAAGCATACAGGCAATAAAATTACAAAGATTTAACCACATGAATGTCAAACAACAACATACCTGATAAAAGAAATAAGCCGTCCTTTATACTGTGAGAGTTTGCCCTTTTCCTTTCTTGAAAATAAATGTCATGTGCAATGTAATCAGCATGTGCTTCAAATTCTCTGACAAGAAAAAAAACCAATAATTTCATTTAAAAAATAAAAAAGCATGAAAATATGCAAATAATAAATCATAGAGGAAAACAATTATGTCATAAATTGCAGGAGTGTTTTTATAGCTGCAATGAAATAAGATTAATTGGAGTTTTATGTAAACCTACTTTTTACATACAGACTCAGTGCCAAAGAAGAAAAGGAAGAGTGAGACCGGAAAAAAAACTAGAAGATTGACACAGACAGGCACATCATAACTCTAAATGGTAATAATACTGCCTACTTTTCATACTTGTTACACTGGCATATATTTTCGCCAAATAAGCCATATGGTAGAACAAATCTGAGAACCAGTATCTGTAACATTTACTTGTGACCATCTATGCTGATCTTTTTAAAAAAAAAAAAAAAAAAAAAAAAAAAAAAAAAAAAAAAGAGCATGACAGTATCCAAAATGTCACCATCCAGCATTTAAATTTGCGAAACAGTGGGTGTTTTTGATCTTTTTTAGCTTTTGCGAATTAAATGATTTGCAGAGTTGCTGAACTGAGATGCGCCTGGTTTAAAAGTATAATGGAGTACAGGGAATTCTTGTTCTTTTCTTACACAGGTACATTTCAAGAGGGGATCAGAGCATAGGGTCAGCCATGCAACATTACTCTCAGAGCAAAATGGGATTTAAGTGCCTTGTTCAAGGACACAGGCACAATCGGCAGAGGAAGGTGCTAGCACGTCTGACAAGCTTACCATTCTCACAAGGGATCAAACCAACAGCCATCTGGGACGTGGTCCATTTCCCTAACAGCCAGGGTTCCATCAAACCCCAGTAAACCAAAGGCCTTTGCTTTTTTTATTCTGGTTTGGGCCAGCATTCTGCCAGCCTCCCTGGAGCTCAGAGCTGTATGTGCTGTGGAGACTAAAGGACTGGCACCAATGCTTGAAACTGGAATATCACAGATATCTCATTATTTTACCAAAGGAAACACGCCAGAGCTTTGTTTAAATACTAAAATCTCTCTCTAGACCACACACACATCTCATAAATATTAAAAGTCATTCATCAGACACCATTTTCAAAAGCAACTTCATATTATTAGGATGGGTTCCCTGCAGTAACCTGGAGTTAAGTGCCACAAAATGGTAATGAAACAACTTGCTTCTTAAGGGGCTCAAATCAGTACCTGTTATCACATAGGTCAGCCAAGAAACCGGAGTCAGTTATTTAGGTTATAATTTTAAAACTAGAAATATCTTTGTTACAAAAAACCAACGATCTGCTTCAGAGGACATGTGATAACCCCCCAGAAGGCTTATGGGATAATTTTACATCGCAGTAATGCTGATGTATCTGATTCATGGAGCTTCAAAATAATGGCCACTATCCACCCGCATTACTAAGCTTGGAAGAGCCAGGATAGATTTAAAAAAATAAAAAATCAGACTGTGTTCATATGAAAGAAGAAAGTCATATACACCTAGGATGGCTTCAGGGTGAGTAAAACATGAGGTCATTTTCAATTTTGGGTGAATTATTCCTTGAAGTAACTTTAACACAATTTTCATTCAAAGTTGTCTGACCTTTAACGTTAAAGTTCTTATTAAACCATTAGCACAAAAGCATTATTTTATTGTTTGGTTACAGTTCTTGCCATTTATAAGTCATTAATTATGGCTTTGCCTCCTAATTTGCTGCTTATAATAGTTACTAAGGTAGTTGCTAAGTTTAGGCATTGGTCAGGGATTAGGGATGTATAATACGATCATGCAGAATATGTGCTTTTCAAGTGTTGTAAAACAGCAATGAATAATTGACATAGTAATAAGCAACTAGTGAGAACTGGTTGCTATACTAAAGTGTTACTGAAAGTTTTATTTCTGAAGCATTTCAGTTGGATATCTGCCTAATGTTTTAATGGATTTTTAATAATAATGTATTCAGAATTGAATTGGAACGTTGCTAAAACATTCTTAGAACATATTTTACTTAGCTGGGAATTCAACCAATTTAAGCATTTATGCAGCTGACTCAAAGCAGTAAGTGACCAGCCATAAAGAAAGAAATTATGGACTAGATACTAAACAGCAAATTAGCATTAGAGCGCAATCCCATAAAAGTGCCGACAAGAGTGTAAAGTTCTGCAGATGACCCGCTGACAATGTGCGAACGACACAGCCAGTGCATTTCTATAATGGCCAACACAATCTACCAGGAGCAGCGCAAAGAAGAGCTGATGATAATCAGATGCTTGTAATCTATTAACAACACCAAAAAATGGGTTAAGATGTGCTTTTTTGGGGGTGTTAAATAATGGCACAAATACCAGTACACTGACTACATTAAACCTCTGTAAACCCCGTTGCATGATTCATTTAAATACTCTCCTCTCATGATTTTTGCATCTGAAAAGGAAACTCCTACAAATTCGTATGCAATAAGGTTAGCCGGAAAATAACTATCTGCATCTTTTGTGTGTCTTTAGTGGATCCTGACAGTAGCTTTTTAACTTGCCCTAGATTACTAATACTAGTATGAGAAGTTTATGCACGAGACCCCTACGAGATCTGCCATTATTAAGACCATAACACATTTCGGGCCAATCATGAAGCTAATCACTTTGGAACTCGTGACAATGCTGATCGGCCGTCGGGTGTCAGATGCATTCAATGATATATCTTATATATATAATAAAATGCAATTGTTTCTTTGGACCCAAATGTACTAAGTAAAAAATGCAGAACAAAAGGACTGGATGATTGCTCTTGCTATAATACCAGACAGACAATGTTTCATTGTGCTTTTTAATGTGAATATTTTATTCTACCGCAGCACTTTGCAGGCAATGTTTGTTACATCTTTTTCTAATGTGCCTTTCATTTGAATGCTCTGAGACAGTAATAAAAAAAAAGGGAAGAAAATTGAATTTTCCACTAAGTCAAGCAAAAATTAATATAATCAGGAAACAAAAGATGGAAAATGATCGTGGCTTTGATGCACTTTTGTACCTAAGGGCTCGGGCAGGGCAAGAAAAAAAATTGAGCAAATGTTTTTTTTTCTTGTCCTGTGCTTTGATAATAAACACAGAAACGCTTTCAGAAGATGGAATAATTTTCATATGACCTAAGACAAAAAAAAAAAAGAAAGAAATCGATTATCAGGGGTTTTTTTAACAGACGGTTCTTTAAAGTTTTTGAAAAGTCTTTAGCATGTAAAGGCAATAGGTCAAAAAAATAAAAGTTTAGCTACAAGACAAAAGGTCTTGTCTCTCTTTTTCATACACTTTCTCTTTTTAACAGAGTATTCATGAGGCAATTACAAAGCACTTTTTGTCTACTTCATCAAATAAATATAGACTCCTGTTAATTTAGCAGAAAATAGTGAATATACCTCAAGTACTTGTCCAAACTATTATTCCATTATTTTTCAGTTAAACATTTCTTAGCTGATCCTGCTATAAACCGCTCAACCGGGGTCCTTACAGGATTTCCCAATTTGAGGAAAACATGCCCTTCATGAAATGTAATTTCGCATTTGAGTCTAAGGAGCTGTGTTATTTTAGAAATGCTTTCGAAGCATCTCATAAATAGCGAAGTGAATCTTGAGCCAGTAACAACAGATCAGATGAGAGCAACAGAGAGATAAAGCGGTAGATGGAAGTGCTCAATGCAGTCTGGCAGGGGTTCATACATTATGCATGTGTGGATCAGTTCTGTTGTACTTAGAGCTAATGTGATTCTCTGTATAATGTCCATTCAGAGACCAATTACATAATGTTCACAATTAATTAGCCTCACTCTCGTTTCTCTCGTCATTTGAACACTTCTTTTTGATCCTGTGTGCACAGGATCTGATTTAAACACTGTGCAAGTGTACTTGTCCCACTTGCAGTGAAGGAGCTGTGATTTACAACAGCAGCGCTAAACAAACACACACATAGATTCAAATAAACCTAAACATAACATAAAACTATATATTTTACTCTTTCCTGCTTGTTTCCCTCGTCTCTCTCTCTCTCTCTCTCTGGTTCCCCCTCTGTGCTTTGACATTTGTCAGAACTTATGTTTCCCTGGAGGCTGACATGTGCTCAATTTAAATATTATTCCTAAGCACAAAATGAGAGAACACAAACTCAGACGAGACAAAAAAGTTTTAAAAAAAAGTGTGATACCGCAACAACGTAACATGTTTTGGATCCTGAGAACATCCAAACATTGTTTTTAGAGAGTCTACTCTCCGTTCAACAAACACAACCCAGTCACCCAGGGTGCAGTAAAGGATCATGGGAACTGTAATGAAGTATCATGTTGTGTCTGATTTGTAATATTTTGTGGAGTAGATTTAGCGCAATGTTATGACGTTTCGACCTTTGGCCCACAGTTTCTCAGAAAGAGCACACATTAACCTCTCTGTCAATCATTATTAGCAAAAGTCTTATTGTGTGTGACAAAAGCACTATAAATATTTTTCTAATCAGTGGATCTCAAATGAATTTTTTAAAGAAGACATGAAACGAAAATTGTGACAATTTTTTATTGTCTGCTAAGATGTATATCCTCCTAAGACCTTCTGGACTTTTCAACTCTTTTTTTCATTACACGCTGCCTCAAGAACTCATTAATATACCAATTAGATACAATATATGTAACTAGTATATAGTATGTCAAATAATTCATAACATGGTTAACACTTTATTTTGATATCGTAGACATTCCACAAGCAGAAAGTAATTTTGCAACTATATGTTAACTAGCAGTCATCAGAGTAGTAGTAGACTGTCTGCTTATATTTTCTAACGCTTTGTTTTGATAGGTCCACAACATACTACATACTGAATATCAGAAACTTTGCATGTCAACTTATATAGGTGTACATTAATGAAAAATTAGTTCACACATAGTTACAAAGTTACTTAAAGTTAGATGAATGTCTGAAGTCAGTTATCAAAATAATGTTTAACATAGCTGAGTATGTACAAAGTTTGGTTTCAAAAAATTATCTTGAGACCTACAAATCTATAAATTATTCAAATAAATCTTTCTTTAACAACTTTATTAACGGCTAAGCTAATAGCTTGTGCTAAGTCCAGAGCATGAAATATAAATATGATTTTTTTTTCTTATGCTTCAAATAATGTAATGACATGGAAAAAATGTAACGGCGTGGTTCTCAAGAGGATATCTGAGTGAACAGGCTTATCAAATGAGGCAAAAAATTGGTAGGACTTAATTTTGAGCAATGGGAATTGACTGGAATGTTGCGGATTTGCTGTGATTGTTTCATGTTAGTGACAGGTGGGAAAAGGAGGGAAAAGACTCATCTAAAACTCATCTATCTATTGGACTGGGTGCATTCTTCAACAATAAAACTCAATAATGTGTAATGATGAATAGAAATCAATTATATTATTAATCATTTAATAACTAACACCGCATAAAAAATAGGTATTGTACATTTTCATTTATGACTTTAATAAGCCATTGTGCCAGGCTGCATTTTGCGCTGTGAAATAATGGCTTAATATTAATAGAATAGAATAACGTGCTACCCAGTCAATTTATAAATTGTTGGTCATTTTGATTATATAAGTCAACGATATTTATCATTTTTGTAAGTCAAACTGTTTTTAATACAGTCAGGTAAAATGAGCATGTCAGGCAATCTATCCATGTTGGTGTACGGCTAGTTCTTTCACTTTTAATAACAACGGCAAAAAATGTTCCTCTTCGTTAAAAGTTGAGAAGCCGGTATACTTTTTTGGTCTCATTATTTGCAGTAATTATTTACATTTCCTGGACGCTGCGTCAAGTCAGCCACTGAAATCTCAGTTTGAGATTTTTAGATGAATATACATCAATACGTCAGTCAGCCGTCTGAGACGATCCAGCCCTGCAGACACTTGGTTATCTGTTACATGGAAATGAACCTTTGAAAACGTCTGGCTGAAGTGTTTTAGAACTTTGGGGAATTACATCATATTTTATATAATTTCATATTCACTCTTCTCCAACAGTTTTATTATTCTTTGTGATGCTATAATCATGATTTGTGCATAGGCTCCAGCCTGAGCAGCTCAGCCCTGTTTCGCTCATCCTGTGACCGCGGCGTGTGAGAACTAATGCAGCCGCACACTCACGTTGCGCTCTGACACACAGCTGTGTAAAATAAACGGAGTTCTAGCTTATTGCATTGCATATTTCCTTAATAACAAGCATAAATTATCCAATGGTTATCAGAAATGAGCTATTGAGAATTATTGCAAAGTTGATCTTCATATCTAATTTGCATAAGGAGGGGAAAAGCAAATTTACATTCAAAATGAATTAATTTACACGCAACCCAAATCCCGAAGTGTAGCTATAAACAGCTTAAATCATTTAGTCAGATTTAGCGACTAGATAAACTGCTGCTTGCGCGCCTGTCAATTCAAGTTGAACTCGAATCAAGCTCAACAGATGTTTCACGCCGCTTTATTAAATTGCAAAAGATTGTGTTGATTAAACACTTTATGGAGAATATTCGGCATGCTTTCTGCTCGGTGTGTTTATGTTAAGCAACGCATTTAAGATTCAGAAGTCACGTTTTCTCTGGTGTGCAGTGTGAATGCTATAACCTCTTAATATGGGTTCAGGAATGAAAACAGCACCGAATGTGTGAAACAGGTAATTAGAGCACAGGCTCGTTCTAAACAATAATGAAAAATGCAATGTTTGAAAACAAACCTGTGACGATAATACGAGGAATTAAGGGGGGAAAAATTCCCTACCAATCTACAGAGCTGTCAGGATTGAACAGGACAGTCGGAGTGGCACCGTTGCTCTCTCTCCATCTCTATTCTCTTTGACAGACAGGTCTTTGATGTCTGACACTATTGATGAATATAAAATTCCTCTATGTATGTCTGTCATTGTATCCACTCTGAAAAACATTTGTTGAAAACTAATATGATGCAGCGTTGTATGCAAATTAATTCACTCCCAGTGATGTGGTGTTGTCAGCAAATTAATTTGCTCCCACGTACACACACACGCAAACAAACACACGTCTAGTCATTGTCGCGCACGTACATTTGAGGGTGAAACCTCTGGAAAAAGGGCTATATCTAAATTCACACCCTCCTTCTGTTCTGACAATATTCAAATCATCTAACACCTTTATTCTGCTTGGATGAGATATTTCACATACACACACACAGACAGTCGTTGTCTGTTCTCTGAGAAGAACGACTGTTTCTCAAACACGAGCCAACACTGGGGGGAAATGGACGTCAAACGGTTCACAGGAGCGAGGATTTTAGGGGAAAAAAACCTGAGAAAACCATCTGAGGTGAATTCAATAAACATTTGCACCACTTTAGAGTGTGGTAGTGAAGCATAAAATCATACTGACTAACACATATTTCATTTAGCCGGGCACTATCTATGCTGCTCTGTGAGTATGTAAAAGAAATCAAAGTCACATGAAATCATAATTACTTTTTTTGTTGACATTTTGCTGGCTCTTATTTGCCACAAAACCAGTGGTTTTGGACTCTATACTGACACCTACTGGCCTGGATGTATAACGTCTCTTTACGCCGCCAATTGTTAACTGCTGGCAATCTTACATTTTGTTTTTTTTACTGTTTTGCTTTATGTTTACTATATAAAGTAACATGACACAACAGACAAAAAGGATTGGACTGCTCCTGAGTGGTCCAGAGTTATGTTCTCTGATGAAAGCAAATTTTTTACAGTCAGTGATGGTTTGGGGTGCAATGTCATCTGCTGGTGTTGGTCCACTGTGTTTTTTGATGTTCAAGGTCAACGCAGCTGTATACCAGGAAGTTTTAGAGCATGTCATGCTTCCTGCTGCTGAACAACTTTATGCAGATGCAGATTTCATTTTCCAACAGGACGTGGCACCTGAACACAGTGCCAAAGCTATCAGTACCTGGTTTAAGGACCATAGTATCAGTGTTCTTAATTGGCCAGCAAACTCACCTCACATTAAGCCCATAGAAAATATTGTGAAGAGGAAGATGCCAGACCCAACAATGCAGAAGACCTGAAGGCCACTATCAGAGCAGCCTGGGCTCTCATAACACCTGGGCAGTGCCACAGACTGAATGGACTCCATGCCACGCCGCATTGCTGCAGTAATTCAGGCAAAGGAGCCCCAACTATGTATTGAGTGCTGTACATAGTCATACTTCTCAGTTGGCCAAGATTTCTAAAAATCCTTTCTTTGTATTGGTCTTAAGTAATATTCTAATTTTCTGAGATACTGAATTTGGGATTTTCATTAGCTGTCAGTGTGTAATGAATGAATATAATATACAAATTTCACTTTTTGAATGTAATTAGTGAAATAACTTGAACTTGATAATGTCACATTATTACATTTAATTTAATTTATATATAGAGAGAGAGAGAGATTGAGAGATTGAGAGATATAAACTCACAACTGCAAGTTATAAAGTTTTGAGGGCAAAAAAAGACTGATATGTTTTCAGATTTGGATTTTATAATGTAGAGCTGATGCAGAGACACAGTAAAGTGTTACAAGCACAGATAATTCACTGCATCATCCAGAAACAAAGACAAAGTGTAAATTAGATTTAGCGCTAAATTTTTGGTCACGTTTGCACCATTAGCTGATTTGCATAATTCCTTGAGTGAATGAGGTGACATCTTGTGCAGATAAACGGTGCTATCAGCAGGTGATATTCATTGCTGTTAAATTTCCCACAGTGCGTGTGCTGCTGCTGAATTATCCAGAACCATCCTCCTTTGATTCTTCTGTTCCTTTTCCTGATACAAACAGCGATATAATTCATATCTCTGTCAA
Organism: Puntigrus tetrazona; assembly: GCF_018831695.1. Classification (NCBI taxonomy): domain Eukaryota; kingdom Metazoa; phylum Chordata; class Actinopteri; order Cypriniformes; family Cyprinidae; genus Puntigrus; species Puntigrus tetrazona. The sequence goes on along the minus strand of NC_056711.1, from coordinate 5,291,575 downwards.
ACACAAAAGCATTTACGGCTATTTAAACTCACACAGCTGAAGGACACGCATTTCAGCCGTATTTCCCTCAGTGTGGAAAACTCACAGATGTCGCTTGATGTATAAAACTGCCTCACAGCGTGCTTCCAACACACATGCACAAAAGAAAAAGAGAACGGGACACATGGGGGGAGGGCAAGGGTCAGCGTGAATAAAAGGTGAAAATGAAAGTAAATCGTCACTACCATCTGAATAGAGATAGACCGCAAGCCTGAACACCCAGACTTTGAATAACTTCTCCACTCTATCACTCTGTGTCCACTTTCCTCTTTTCAGTGTGGAGTAAGGCACAAGTTCAATCTTGGGTTGGGTCCAAATCCATTTATTTTCTCTCAACCGCTTTCTTTCTTCGTCGATCTCTCTCCCTCCTTCACTTCAACCTCTCTAATTTTCTCCTTTTTCATCTCCTGCGATGGTAGTTACAGAGGTAATATCACAGCCGAGAGATGGAGGCTGTTTCAGCACGTACCACGCGCATATATTTACACAGCGCCAAAATAAAGTCCAACATAAAGCTGCGTAATGAGACGCTCTGTTCTCTGCTGCTTGCTGTGTCGTTTGTTTGTGGTAGAATGCAGATGTGAGCGGCTATCTCAGAGCGGCATTCCCAACCGTAGGCTCCATACAGTGTGCTCAACTCTAGCCCAGCCTTGCTGCAGAGCATGTGAGGACTGTGAACGAGAATCCCACAGAAAAGGAAAAAAGAGCTCTTTCATCTCCACTGCACGGCACACAGCAGGTTTAATTAGAAAGTGTCGGCCTGGCATCGGTGGGTGTGTATTTCTATGTGTCTCACAACAAACTCAGTTTTGATGAGCTTTGGACTCGTTCAGAAACCGCAATCACCCTGACTGCAACTTGGGCTCTGCTGTCCATTTTTAAATTTATCTCTTTGTCCAGTTGGGAAACACTGTAGGAAATAAATAATAACAATAATAATATTGAATATAGCTGCAAGCAGCGATTAGAGGGATTCGTGCAATTTAAGGACTTTGAGGTTGTATGCTTTTAGGGTCTAGGCCAACTTGGATGTATGGAAAATGGACAATAGGCTCATAGAAACACACACACACAAATTAAATGGTTAAACTGTTATATTATACTCAGAAAGTGTGCTTACACAAACACACACACACACAAATACATATATGGACATATATGCAAATCCATTTTGCTGCAATTTTAGATATTTGCAATAAATGATAGGTGACAATTATTGTAAGTCTTCTCTTTTAAAGAGTTCATATGTAGATTTCAGGTTTCACTGTAATCATAATGCGGAAAAATTGTAAAAACTGACATGTCTGTGTGAAGAAAATGATTAACTTTATCTAAATGTTATTTATATTAGATATTTTAAAAGGTCTCCATAAGCAAACATATTACCAGTACAGTTTTAGTGTTTAATCAGCCCATTAGAGGGCTTCTACTGTCTAGTGGTTATAAATTGCAATTTCTCACACAACCCTGTGTTTTTTTTTACTTTAAAAACTATTATATTGTTGTCAAAACAGTTTGATTAACAATCATTAGTCCCAGAGGCAAAGTTGTTCGGAATAATGAGATCTACCGTATGATATGAAGATACAGTGTATAAGTGAATATATGAGTTTTTAGCAATTTAACGTCATTTACTATAAAAATATTGTGTTTCTGAGGCCTTTTTAACTGTTATAGCACCACCTAGGGTCTGATCTCGCTGAAACTTTAAATAATTGTTAAAAGTCACGTGACTGTATGTTCAAAAGTAAACACCCACTGCTATGATCAGTTGTGTGTTTAACTCGATCTCATGATGATGAGTATGTATTTTAATGTAAAATGTGAAAAAACATACATTTACTTACATTTTTTTTTACATGCAATAAAACATACAATGTTGACATATTTACAGCAAGGGTATCTAAATAATCTCACTCATTATATACAATAACTAACTTATTAATTTCATCAATATGATATGAATCTAAAAAGTGTAAACAAACTCTTAGTACAAAGCTCATTGCTTCAAAAAAGCGAGGTGTGCTCTGATTAGCCAGCTATCCAGTGTGTCATGTCAATAAGTCTTTAACGGAAAAGTTACGGCACCTTACCAAAACAATGAATGCATTACAAACAAGGCTCTTGTTTATGACACCAAAACAATGAACCACATTACAAACAAGGCATTTTTTTGCCTTGTTTGGAGACAAACTTAGTGGTTATAATGACTTAGTGCTGTCTTTTTGTGCATTGGTGTGAACATAACGCCAAACAAGCCGTTGGGTACGGGGTTTTGTGGCCAAGTCATAACTTTTATGAAGTATATCTCTTTTGTTTTGAGACTTTAGTCTTTGCAACTTTAGAAATCTTACCTATGCACTAACAGCTTGGAAAGGAAACCTTTAAAACCCAAACTGATGATGACAAAATATTAAAGCACCAAAGTGTATTGCAACTGAAAGAGACACAAATACCCGCAGTAAAGAATCACATGACACAGTTATTGATATAACACTATACAGTATAATACTGTTATTACAACTGATACCCACCTTTAGTCAAGTACGTCTTGAAAGTTTCTTTTTTTCAGAACTGTGACCACTCTTGACCCAAAACACTGTCCACTCCCAGATGGTAAATGTTCCTCTAGAGTGCTTTTTTGAGTGCTTGGTTTCCAAAGGAAGCAGATGTCAGTGAATTTAAAAGGCTGGTATCTCGTGTGTGTATGTGTGTATTTGTTCTCTCTCGATGACAGTAACACGACAACATTGTGTATCCCACAAATGCAGGCGGTGTGTATAGAAGGATTGTGAGTGTCCATGGGAGAGGGCTGATGTGGACGTAAGTGTTATTTATTGGGCGAGCGTGAAGTGTTTACTGCAGGGACAAGAGACAGTGTCAGTCCAGTCTAATCCCTCTACCAACAGCAACACCATCCTTTTTCTCTCCCTCCATCTCTTTCCCCTCCGCTCCTTCTCTCTTAATCTGTCTGAACACACACTCTGCAGGGTTAATGGACTACATCTTTCTCTCTCTCCTGCTCTAAATCATCCTGTCTTCATTTAGACCCTCTCAGGCAGATGTTTTTAACCGAGAGGAGTCAGGGTCTCGCTCACAGAGCGGGTGGACCTAGCGTGGAAACGCGGTGCACCAATAGAACCACACACGCCGTCTTGTGTGTGTGCGCGTGATGCATTAATAGCTGAGGCACGTTCAATAGAAGGGAGGAGGAAACGCGCTTTAGTGCCAGAAGATGAGAAAGTTCAGCCGAGGTGATTGGATTAGCTTCTCTTTTGCACTCAGGGCAGAAAGGCACTAGATGAGTGTGTGCATCAGTATAGAGGAGAACATACAGCGTTCACATTTTCCGCCACTTGACGATCACGCAATGTTCAGATGCATAATTTATTTATGCAGCTCGAAGTAATATGAAGATGTAATGCTGACTTGGTGTTAATTTAGTGACATTTCCTTGACATTTCAAAGGAACTAATTACGTTACAGGAAATAGGAAGTGGAGTTACTTTATTACTTTATCAGCTGACTGAGACACTACTGCATCCTAACTACTTGGCTTACAAACTTTTTGTTTTTACTTTAACGGCAGAAGCGTCTGACGCCAGTATAGGCTTCATAGTATAGGCTTAGGTCTAAAATGCATGTCTGGGTACTGACTGATCTTACAATCAATTACAATTACTCAAGATGCACACCAGTAGGGCTTTTTATCTATTAACTACTCAAACGCCCTAATTGATCTATGGCCTAATCCTGGTTTAACCTAAGCCCTGTCTATGAAACCGGCTCATTGTTTAATCACCCTGTCAAATGTGCCAACAAAAACCTCACACACCATCAAACCTTATTGGTTCCTACATCATATTTCAGGTTTTACAACACTTTCAAACTGAAATGTCCAGATATTGGCTGAAAGTGCATCCACATCTGTCAATTCTTCATTACACTGGATATTGTAAGTATATTCTGGCAGTTTGAAAATTAAATGTCCAGTGAGTGCTGCTAAAATTACAGCTAACAAAAGCAAATGTTAGATAAAACGCATTAGCTAAAGCAGCCATGCCAGTTTAGCTTGCTCCAAAAAGTATTTGAACTCTTTTATTTCAACTTGTGTTTAATGGGATTCAAATGTGTACAGCACTGCCCCAGGCCAGCAAGTCAGAAAAATGGGCCACGCTTTATTTAAATGCCTAATTATCGCCATTACAAAGTTAATTACAACTTTTGGCTCAATAAACTCCTAATTTGCTGCTTATTAATCATTAGTAAGGTAAATCATTTTATGTAAGATTAGGCATATAGAATATGGTCATGCAGAATATGTGCTTTTTAAGTACTAACAAACAGCAAATACTTTGATAATAATAATGATAAGAATACTAATAAGCAACTAGTTAATAGTGAGAGTTGGTGCCTCAACTAAAGTTAAAACAGAAAACAGTACAGAAAAAGTCATATATATATAGGGAGCTGGTTATGTAATGCAAAAGTGAAATTATATTCCTTTAAAATCATGTACTATGACAAAAGTGTTTATAACATTATTGCACACAGGAAAGTTGTTGGTGTTTTACTGCCAATGGAAACTGCAGTGAGTTGTATGTATTAAGTAAGGCTTTGGAGTTTTCCAAAAATGGAGGTAAAGGCATGTTTATTCAATAAGCCTGTTTGTTAATCTACATATTCATTAAAAAAAATTGTAACGCATTACCTCAAAACAGTCACATGCACATCCACCCAGGTGTGTTCTCAACACATCCTGTATTACAGTAAAATGATTCAACATACATAAGAGATACTGAGGTGTAAGTAATGATAATTTGTGATGCTGCAGGGTTTATGATTACCACCACAGTCTGATTCAAATACCGCACGCATACATAGATCGAGAAAGAAGCATGCTGGGAATTTTTTCTCCTCCAGGCTTTCTTGTGCTTGCAGATATATCCGTCTGTTCTCTTACTGCTTCCCCCTCGCTCTCTCTCTCTCTCTCTCTATACTCACTTTAAATACACAAGTGTCTGTAATAATAGTTATTCCATACTGAAGCTATATAAAGCGCACAGTTTTTAAACCACACACACAGTCTATAATCCCCAACATGCACTTCTCATCAAGCTGTGTAAAATCTACTGTGCCTTCGAATATAATTTTTGAGCATTTCTAAGTAAAAGTGAACTCCTGTAACCAAAAAATAAATAAATAAAATCATATTTTAAGGTAAAAGCCTACACTACATTCTTCCCATAACTTTTACTACTTTCGCTTAAAAGTTTAGTTTTCCCCAAATCCTAATGCTGTTCCAGACCTGCATGATTTACTTTCTTCTACAGAACACAAAAGCACACATTTTAAGAATGATTCAGCTGATTTTCTCCATACAGAGAAAGCCAATGAGGTGAGGTCCAGCGAATTAAAGAGCATAAAGGTAACAAAAAAGTAATCCATACTGTAAAAATCCAATGGTTTTATCCAAGTCTTCCACAGCAGTACAGTCTCAGAGTGAGTTGTGCTTGTGTCATGATGTTAAGTCACGTAACACAAGAACCAGTGCGTTCATCAATGATTTGTAGACTACAAATCCAGAATTTATTATTGGGCAGCTCAGAATCAATCACAAATTTCTTTTACTTTAAGGAGCTTTTAACTTGTGTGTAACATCGACCAGTTTGATCCAAGAAACACTAGAAGGCTCAATGATACTACCACAGTTCTCTTCAAGTTAGACACTCCACTAAATCTATAAACACCCCTCCGTGGGAAAATCTTTGTGGAGGGGTTAAATCACAATGGAATGGTATCAGTTATCAGTGTTGAATGTTGGAAATTAATTTGATGAACCCAGTGGCTTGCTTGTTAAGTGTGTGGAATATTTAACATGGAAATTAATGCCTTCTGATGATCCTCCATTTCCCCTTGGAGCAATGGCAAAGAGCGTCTGATGGAGTAACAGAAGGTTTTTTAAGTTCCTGTCTGCAGTGCCTTCGTGCTCTCCAGATTTTTGACATGTTTTCTTTGCTACAACAAGATGTGAGAAGAATAGTTATTAGAGTCAATACTAAATGGATCTTGAAGAATACAAACAGATGATGTCCTGAACTTAGTCTCAGACAAAACACACAGTATATTCGCAGACTGCCTGATTCATACTGCAAATAAAATAGCAAGAGCTAAGTGAAATTGGCTGACTGAATCTGATTGGTGGGCGCTACACAATTTCCGTATATCCAACAGAATTTGCATTAATTTAAGATTTTAAAGTGTTGGCTTGGGTAAAGTGATTAAATCCTTCACAAGTATAGAACCAGGAATTAAGAGAATGAAACCATTACAATGTGAGATAGAACTGTGTTAAACTTAATGAATATCAAAGCTAAATGTAAACAAACACAGAGAAATGCACATATATTGGATAACAATGATTACAAATTGGATCATCATGTCAATTTATGCCGTGTTTTATAATTTTTTCCTACATTGGTCTGTTCAGTATCACATTTTTCAGAAAGACCCAAGCTAAAACCAGCCCTTCTGTTACCACTGTTGCCTCTGGCTTGCTTAGTTAGCTTAAAAAACAATTAAAAGGTGTCAACTGCTTCTCTACTTGGTCTCATGGCATAAAGAAACCTAGGTGCACTTTTTTGCAATACACAAAATATGTACCAACAAGTACATATCACTGCAGTTTACAAAAGTAATCAACACTAGAGATAGTAAACCTTTTATTCCTTTTCACACAAATTTACATTAATTAATAAAGCGCAATACATACCTACATTAACATAATAAAACATGCCAGGCTTCATGTATTGAACCTGGGTTTTAGTGCCACTCAGTGGACATTTCTCTTAAAAACTGTGGTAAAATGTGCAGTAAGGTGTGTAAAAATGGCAAAAACATATTTGTGTATGACCAGGCTGCTTTTTGTACTATTTTCTACTATTCTCTGAGGTGTATTTATAATGTTATCAAGTTTATGACTTAAAAAAACATCCTCATTTAGGACTAATAGGCTATTTTTTGTTTTTAATCACCCTCATCAGAATGCTCTGTTTGAAAAAGCATGATGGATTGTAGACTCAAATGCCAACTGCAATGATTGGCTAATAGTGTTTGACAGCCTACATCCTTTACAGGTAGACACTGCAATGATTTATGTTTTAAAAAAGAATAAATATTCAGTAAATACCAAGCAATCCGTAATAACAGACAAAACAACAGTGACTTTGTAATAAAAACTTACACTTGTGTGTTGCGAGTCTTGCGACATTGCTGTTTGATCCAATAGTCAGCACAGCATCATCTTTACAATCTTTCTGAAAACCCTGCATCAAATTGTGTCTTGATTGTAAACAAATCTACTGTAAAATGTAGTGAACAAAGGACCGAGTTCTTATTGATGCAGTCTGGCACTTTATTAAAAATAAAGTTTAATGCCCTCTTTTCTAATGTTGGGACCAGAAGGAAGGCAATTCAAAGACTGTTATACAACTGTTTTGCTGTCTGTATTGTTTGGTTTCTGCATAGACCAGAGTTTTCCCCTCATTTTTTAAAACATGTGCATTAATCGATGGGCAGGGCTAAACAGGCATTGATGATCTTCTTCTGCAAAGGCTTAACTATACTATTACATCATAGAGGAACATTCCACAAGCTGTTGTTTTATGAGCTGATTTTAGACTAATAAGAAAGTTTTCAGTTCTGAAACTCACATTATGTGTTTTTAGTCCAATGATCTCTTATATGTTAAAAGATCAAGCCTTGATTTCTCAGTTCATGCCCCCTTTAATATTAAGTAAGATCAATTTGACAGCATTGATGCAACAAGATGAAAACAAAAACTTAAAGAGCTGGTTTATAGCTGAATTGAATTCATTCATAATTGACAAATTCTGCAACAATTAACACTGTTATTGAACTGAAATGGGTTTGGATTTAATGTTTGCGTCAATGAGTTTGTTAGTCCCCAGTTCAGTACTGTGAAACTGCTTTGAAACCTGTATTGCTATATATTAATAAAGGTGATCAAGTACGAAAGAATGACCTGTGACTGGTCCCTTTCCTCGCTCTTGTACACTTTGTAAGCAGTCAGCTCTTGGCCAGAATAAGATGTTCTACTGCATTAAACTACATACAAACCATCAAATACCATGAAGCCTCTGACAGGATTCTGTGTTTCTACAACTTTCACTCGAGTCGGTTAAAAAGCTCCAGCCGATATGGTAAGCGACTGCCAAAGCAAAGCGAACTAGAGGGAAATGAAAATACCACGACTATGACTGTATTGTAGTTAATCGTCCATGAGCAAGAGGAAACGAGGAACTCACATTAATCTTTAATTCTCTGGCGTTGGCCATGAGCACCGGCAAGACACATACGTCAAGAGAACAATGTTGCACATGAATAATGCATCGAGAGAGCACATTAATTTCATGCAGGTCCTGGTGTCTGTTTCCTACCGCACTGAGTGACAATTAAAGGGTTTCTGAGTCAATTTAATATTTATGCAGTTGTGGTGGAGGCCCTTTAGGTGTCAGTCCTCTGGTTGCATGTCAGGCGCAGTAGAAAACAGTTGTGCAAGGTGATTATCTTTCAGGTGGGCTCTTACATATTTGTTATCTCCAGTCCCTTCATTACTAGAACGCATCCTGCCATCTAAACCGGACTCGGGAGTGCCTAACGACATAGAACAATAACAATTTAACTCTCATTGTTTCATTAATTTTATTGCAGAAAAATTAATGCATCCTGTCATCAAAACCGCACCAAAGAATGCATTAAGACATGGAACGATAGCGATATAATTCACGCCGCTCCATTCATTTTCTTTTTTTAAGACTTTTAGTAATACTCAAGCTGTGGGGCATGAGCGACTAATATAAAGTTTTTAGTCAATACCTGAATGGAGATGTATAGATACAGATACAGACAGTCCTGTGCGTGTTGCTAGGTGCTGGGAAGCAGAAGGCGAAGCTGTCAGAAACGATTCACTCTCATATCAGAGACTAGAGCGGAAGCGCAAGTCTGTCATGCCTCTCAGCCGTGCTGATGTTTGATGATGATGATGTTTCTATATGTGAGACTCTTGATGCAGCCCAACCCTCCAGTGCAGTTTGGATTTCATCCTGTTACAACAGATGTGCAGCCAGTCAACAGCTCTACAATGCACAAATGCACGAGGCACAGGGCTACATTCACATTTAATGGACTACAAGGATTGAACGTGTCCTTAGCGAAACACAATGAACCCGTTTCACCTCACTTCTGTCACCATCATGTCCTTGCGTCCTGGCGCACATGCCTTTCTGTTCTTTAGCCTTCTGTCATCCTCTTTCTCTCGATTGCATACAGTAACAGAACATCTCATTGCCAGATTTTGTTTTTCAAGGCTTCTCTTCACTCCACCAATGGCCACGGCACACCTCCCTAAGGCTGTTACAGATGCCCGGTCAACACGGCTAACTGCCACACACATACACACAAGTGGGATTACAAAGACTATCCTATCCAGTGAACACGCAGCTTAACCCATAGTGTGACTGTGCAGCAAATTCGACAAAAGGAGTTTACAAAGCTTAATATGGGTTACAGGCATTAATAGACAGGATTAAAGGGATGGCTCATCTAAAAATGATTTACTCTCATCATTCACTCAACTACGTGCGAGAATCTGAGAATGCGTGTTGGCAATTTCAATGTGTGGCAGTAAATACAATGCAGGAACAATTTTCAGTCAAAAGAGACATTTCTATACATCATACGAATTACTGTATGGATTCAGAAAACTATGCAGAAGACTGCATTTACGCTATGGGAAGGAGCTGCTTTGACATCTTTTGTAAGAATAAATAATAATATAAAACATGAAAAGATAATGAAGGATAAAAGAGATTAGATGCATTCAGTAAAACATTTAAATGGCTGAATAAACAACTACTCAGTGACAGTTACTAATCCTGTCATTGCAGCAAATAATCAAATAATTCTATTTATCTAACACATCAATGCAAAGTGACTTTTACAATAAAGTTGCAACAAAAAGCTGTATATCTAAGCTATAATCGTGTGAGTCGTGCTATAGCACGTGGGGCAAGAGCACTTCATGCAAGCCCAAGTCCAGTTCTAGCTCAAGGTCATTTCCTGATACTCTTCCCCTCTCTCCTCTCCAATAGTCTGCTGTCTTCCTAAATAACTGCACTATCAATAAAAGACCAAAGAAGTCATTATCTGTAGGTGGCCACTCTGTCTACCATGAAAAAGTTTGGGGTCATTGAGGTTTTTTAGCAAGTAATTCTTTTATTAAGAAAGGTGTTCAATTGATTAAAAGTGTCACACACACACAAAATCTCAAATAAATGTGTTTTTGAACTTTCGATCTATCAAAGAATACAGAAAATTAAATGTATCAGTTTCCACAGAAATATACCACAGTACAACTATTTTAAACCCTGATAACAATAAGAATGTGTACATTTCTGTTCTTAAAGTGGTTGTTAACTTGTTTTTTTTTGTTTGTTTGTGTTTATGGAAGCTGTGTCCCTTCTCCTATAAACACACTGATGATTCCTGGTTTTATGAAGCCCCTCCCTTAGAAATACTCAGATTGGTCAACTGGTCCAGTGTGTTGTGATTGGCTAATCTACCCCTCAGCTCAGTAGTATGTGCTCTGACCATCTTTCAAACAATGACGTTGTTATTATTGCTTGTCAATTTGAGCCCAATTGAGATCCAGAGAATAGTAGCGAAGAGAATGGTGCAGAACCTGTACAAGCACATGGCTTAAAAGAATTATGAACCTTTAGAACCTGATTTTGAAACTTGTGAATCCATCAGAATCATTCGAAGACAGAATCGTATATGAATAGATTTTTTCTGTGCACCCCTAGATTTGACAGCATGACAACAAATTTTCCTTTTCTCTAAAGCAGCTCAGCATCTCGTGGCCCCCCTTGTTTTGTGAGCATTAAACTGACATAATTTTTAAAGATGTTACCTCTGTTTGCATTGACCTTTCAGCGCCATGACTTTGCTCAAATGGCAACACTACACACTAATGTGAAAATCAGCAATCAACCACCCCTATAAATGCTGTATGGCAGTATTACTACCAGTTTTATACTATTTTTGAGCAACACTCCAAGAAATATTCTGTCTGTTTTATCGACCAGTACCCCAGGATCTGCCACCTGTTATGATGCACTTTGATTCTAGTCATTGACAAGCGATGTGCATGTCGAAAAGACACTATTCTATCATTAGAACAATCCTCGTTAAAGGTGAATTGTGTCAATTCTGTGCCAACAGCGTGATCATGAAACTGCGAAAACAATGACCGGTTCTAAACAGATTTTACATCACCTCAATTACGCAATTTGCCAGAATATCAGGAAACCTCAGATGGTCTGCTACTGGCACTGCCCCTCCTGTGTCTCTCCCCTTTCTCTCTCTCACCTTCAGCTCCTGATGGGCAGATGGTTGGGGAGATTGGACCAAAAGGTCTTTTGTTCTCTTTTTCTGCCCTTACTGCAGAAGCATTAATAGACTGCAGGTGTGAAGGTGAGTTTTAGTGAAATGTGATGCTATATAGCACATAGTGGGGCGTTCATGCCGAATGAGAATGTTAACCGAGTAAAGACAGTGCCTGCATGCCTGCTGAACAGGTCTGCTTTGATGTCGGCACACAAGCTGAGTAAGGCAAGTGCGGGGAGTAAAAATAGTAGGGCTGCTCAGTCATTGTGCTTTCAGGGGCATGCAGGCTCATATTCAGGATTTATGAGAGGTTGAGCCAAGAGTATAAATCCTTATGTAAACATATAGCTCAGGTCAGACTGCTTTATCGATCCTGCAAAAGGTTCCAGTTCCCAAGAGATCAGCCTACCTCATCTTGCCGTTATGATATCGATGTGTTCAAGCAGCTGGGTCTCTGGTTGTGTGGTGGTGAAGTTTCACCGTGACCCAATTGCGTCTTAGGCTCTGGTGGACAATGCGAATTATCTGAAATAATGATTTGGATGGAAGCGGAGATGGCTCTGGTGGCTGAGGGAGCTTGAATATCCATGAGATGCTATGAAGCTGGAGCTGAACGCAGCTGATGGCTGAAGCTTTACGGCTGTCTGTCAGACTTCCAAGCACTGTGATTCACATTGTAGGCCTCTGATCATCGTTGTTCAACTTCTTCAAACATGTTGAAACTGCATGAAAGTTTTCTGGATAGAGAATTTGTACAAAGTGTCTATATAACTGCTGCAAGTAGGTCTCTTGGGCTGTTAGTTTTGAAGCGCTATGCCTCAGCTGCATGATAATTGTGTATGTCTTAAGGACATGGACAGTCTTTCACAGCTATGAATGGCTGGTATAGAAACATGCACAAAACGCTCTAGTCTGACAATTCTTTCTCTCCGACTCTTTCCAGCCCTGAATCCTCCTCCACATATTCCATTTCTTCCTTTATATTTATTAATTTCCCTGAAACTTCCTGTTCCTTTTCTACAATATTCTCATGCAGGCTATTTCTCAGAATGCATTTCATGGAGTCTTGCACCCGTGTGTTCTCTTACCATATCGTCATCAACCCTTGAAGTTCAATTGTAATGTTAATAAGTTGAGGAACAAGATATCTCAAATGTCACAAAGACACATTCTGTATCCTCAAGTACTTTAGAGTTTGTTGCTTTGAGGTATTCTTGTAACTCTTTAAACAGGTCTGAACATTCTATACACTATCGTTCAACAGCTTGGGATCAGTAAAATGTAATTAAACTAAAACCTTTATTTAATCTTTTATTTAACAAAGAATAAAAAATGATAAACTGTGACAGTAAAGAGATTTATAAATATCAGAAATGCTGTTTTTTTAACTGTCTACTTTGTAATAATTCTAAGTAATATGGACAATACATTTTTTCCTGAAGCATCATGTCAAGACAGATAACCAGAATAATAGAAAACTATGGAAATTCTGCTTTGCATCAAAAGATGAATTACATTTTAAAAGAAATCATGTTTTTTTAATATGTTTATTTAATTTTAATGTTTTAAAGAATAATCAAAATAAATTATAACTGCATATAATAATTATATTATTCATTTGAAATTAATTATAAAATAATAAAAATAAAACATTACTGTTTTTATGTATTTTTGATTAAAGACATGTAGTATTGATTTTTTTAAGTACAGAAAATGTGTGTGTGTGTGTGCGTGTGTGTGTGCACGCGTGTGCGTTTCGTTCTCTTAAAATTGGAAAAACTCTGGAGGCACTGAGGCAACATAGCAACATTATAGTCTGAACACAGAGCGGAATACAGCGCACAGCTCGGGGTTTAAGAAATGGAGCATATTCTCGCAGTTTTTCTGAACGACTGTGTAACTCAAAACCTATTATAATTAATGCACTGGGCTGCAACCCAAATATAAATCATCTTGCTTTTTGACTGTGATCATATTAGTCGCTCAGGAGTTTCTACATCCAATCCACAGCAAGCTACAATGCAGACACGAGATTCTGCGCTCGGCAAACTCACCACAGATCACCCAAACTCATTCAGCTCAGGGGGATTTTAATTATATTTCACTAATGTTTTACACTCACTCTTTTATAGATTTTGTACACTGTCAGACCAGAGAAAAAAATTACTTATTTACTGACTATTATATAACCTATATACAAGAGGCATTTCAAACCCCAGGCACCTCAACCCCACATATAAGACTTGGCTACAGAACAGACTTCAACTTGTCAACTTTCGTCTGGAAAATGCAGTCCCCGCTGAGACTATGTGCTGTTTCCCCAACAGCAAGCTGTGGGCCTAAAAGACCTGCTGAACAGGAGGAAGAAGGCTTTCAGGTCTTGAGAAAGAGGCTCAACAGATACTACAGGTGGAGCTGGAGAGCTAACAGAGAAATTAAACTGTACTGGGATCAGCATGAGCGTAAACACCAGCAGAACAATGTAAAATGAGGATCATTACGGGCTACAAATAGATTTATAACCTGGTGGTGCAAACAAACTTGTTAATGAGAGTGTTAATGAGATTAATCTGTTTTTCAACAGATTCGGGAATCCAGCAGTGGCCTTTTACCAACATACTTCCGCTTACACTCTCTTCCTTCCATCGTCTGTCTTTAAAAAGCCATTCTGACGGTATAAAGCCTGAGGTGTTGAAGATGAGCCAACAAGCTCTGTGGGTTCTTTAGCGCCTCACACTGAATCAGATAACTATGTTCAAACTCCTGCTTTGTTGTATGTCCTGCTTTGTTTCAGTGCCAAAGCAGGACTGCAACAGTTGCTTTCTACACATAATGAAGATCTTGTGTGGCAGCTCTGAGCCGTGATCTCAGACCTAGATGCACTGCTATGTAGTGAGAATGACTTTCTGATCTATGTTTTACAGGTCTATACCCACCTGGATATATCTGACTTCACTATTATCTTTGATCTCGAGTTCTCTTGTGCTTTTAGTACAAGAACGCTTCGTTTGACAAGCCAGCTCAGAGCAATGCAAGTAAAAGTCGGCACAGACTCCTGCCCTGTGTCAGAATGTGCACACTTTCCTGAAACAATATGCAAAAAGTAGTGTGTCAAATGAGCAGGCTGATACTGTGGGCCAAAAAATACAAGTGGAGCCTACGGATTCATAGAGCTCTCAAGGATTTTTTTTTTTGCTCCATTTCTGTCACCGATGGAGTTTTGGTTCCTTGCCACTGTCGCCTTTGGCTTGCTTAGTTGGGGAAATTTAATTCCTGACAATATTGTCGACTCGATTGCACAGATACTAATTGAACTGAACTGAGCTGGACGATGACATGACTAAATCAATGATGAACTGATTTTAACTGGAAAACTGAGTAGCAGTAAAACTGCTTCAACAAAATCTGTATAAAATGCTATATAAATGAAGGAGATTTGACTTGAGCTGAAAAAGAGGTGCGTAGCTCCTTGCATGTCTAAGTGCTGTGGTCATAAATACATTTTTCATAGTTGTCTTGATAAATTACTATTCAAAGTTATAATACATATAAAATGTTAAAACAGCAATCATTTTAAATGTTATCAACTAAAATTCATGTGATAGCAATACTGTATTTTCAGCATCATTACTCCAGTCTTTGTTGTCATATGATCCATCAGAAATCATTGTACTATGCGGAATTGGCACTAAAGAATGTTATTTAATATTGGTGTGGAAACCTTTTTTTCTGAAATTCCTCGATTTGAAATAGAAAACATTCTAAATCTAGTTACAGTTACTTTTCACCACTTTAATGCATCCTAGGCGATATCAGCACAAATAAATTTTAATTAAATAAACTAATGAATTAAAAACAGAACAATAGTGTTTAATTGGTTGTGTGTACTACCCTTCACTGGCAACTCATCACTAAATCCACTAAATACTGCATATGCAAAAACAAAATTACAACTGCTGGTCTTCAGTGACACCTGTAATAATGCATTTACACAAATAAATAATGACGTTTTATGCTGATATTATCCAACATTGAAATACTAGCCATTTCCGAACTTTTAAAGGGTTGTGTACTTCATCAGCAGACTTCATCAAAGAAGTTCTTCACTGAATTGAGTACATAAGTACATTGAAAGTACAGAAGTTTGGATTTAGCTCTAGTTTACAGTCCACTTTTTTACTGATAGCCAGCAATTGAGGCTCCGGGCCTGATGACAGTGAGCACTGAGGAACAGGGGACCTGTCCTGGTTGTACCTGAGAGCCCAGCCAGATCAGAAATAAAAACACTGCTGTGCCAAACAAGAAATGTACAGGTAATGTGTGCAGCAGACTGCTTCAGATGATCAATTATTCTGTAGTGACCAGTGCGCTTTTCAGCGGTGAGTCACAAAGTCTCCTGGCACTGCAGAACAGAGCCGATCCATCATTCCATCTTTCTAACTTTAATTCACAAAGCAAGCGTTTTGGACGAAAAAAAGCCTTTTTTTTTTTCCGTCAGACTGGGTTAGCAATTATTACCTATGGATGAAATATGCACTGGCTGGAAGACGCCAGGAGAGTCACATGAGGCTGGGTACCTTAACGGGGTACGGCACAAGCGCTGTTGGACGTTAATGAGAGTAATCTTGCCGTAATTACGGAGCGCACTGTGATTGTGAGCGTGTGCCGTGGCAAGGCGGCGAGGAGAGGAACGTGGTTTAGAAGACCCTTTAACTGCAATAATGGCTCATAATTAAACTAACATGTCTGGGTGAAATATGCACAGGCATGAATATTAACACCTGCTTTTAGACTGAACGGTATATTTGAATAGTCCGCCATCTGGCGTGCCTACAGCCCATTCACTCCAGAGTAATTAATGGCCGTGTTCATTCTTCATAAACAAGTTCTAGATATAGTGACATCATCATCATCACGATCACGGCTTTACGGCGGACGTCTCGCAAGACCATACTCTGCACAAAGCACTCCAGACTGGTCTCATTAACAACACTCACAGCTGTAAAACCCAACAGCCGTACATGTCTGTTTGCTATAGGGAGAGTGCCGAAGTGTAGCTGGCCTGAATTTTTATGAAAAAGCTCTGCGATTTTAAAGACAGTAACGCAATGTCATGCAAAACCTAAAGTGATGGTTGCGATCATCAACTCATTAGTCATCTCACACTTGGCTCTTTTAATTACTCTCCAAACACACATTAACCAAGTTTCAGTTGTGAATGCATGAGCGTTATATGCCGTACGGTAGAGTGTGGTCAAGTCTGAAATTAAAATGTGCTTGAGGCTAATGAAGAGCTCTCCAGACAACAGCTGTGTTTTAATGCATCCCTGCACTGCACAGGAGCGCTCGCGCTACGGAAATGCATCCTCACAGCAGCCATTACACAGCCATAAATCAATTACCAACCTTTAACATTAATTATATTTCAAGCTCAACAACATGAGTCTACTTTGATGAATGCTAGCATTGCCACACCCACATATCCCATCAGCCCCTGCTATGTGATATCAGCACATTCCCGCTTAATGGAATCTGAAGGGCCGATATCCTGCAGACACACACCATTACACTCCATTACTGTATTGGCGCTTGTGTGTGTGTGTGTGCACATGAGCCTTTCTGTACTAAAGTAAAAAGAAACAACAAAACACTTTTTGAACTGCCAAGAAGTTTTGACGGGAGGGTATGCACACCTTATTTTTATGTGAAGATTTATGATACATTAACCACTTTGTGTCAAATATTATAAGAACAACAAAGTCCAGTAAACAGCAAAACTATTTGTGCTACAAACCAGCCTATTTATAATTACAATAATAAAGGAAAATTATACAATAACAGTTTGAAATATCAGGCAACATAATGTATAATACAGCTAAAATAACTAGATGCAGATAAAACTGGAAGCTTCACACATGGCTTCAACAAATTACAAATTAAAGGTCTGTGCCCTCTATTATGTTAAAAATGAGGTGGACAGAATGTCTAAAATGGAGTACGTGCCTGAAAAAATGTGATATGCACAAAGACCCACGACTTCAGCACATGATTTAGGTGACACTAATACATCCGCAACACTAGAGGGCGCTCAATCCTGTTCGTAACTCTCTCGCTTTCTATCGAGATTATGCTGTATTACATATAAAGCAGGGTTATTTTCGATGCAGCAGATGTGCTGATATGTTGCGTTAATTAGGAACAGCTGTTAAAGTGGCATCTCTGATTGTGTCCCAAACGACATACCATACATTATCCACTTGTACTATGTACTATGTAGTCTAGTGTAAGAATTTCTATGGTTATTGTGTCATTCAGCTTCAGAGTCAAAAGCACCGACAGCTGAGTGCATGAAGGATACAACTTTTCACACTTCATTTCTTGGGTTAATTAAGTGCATCGTCAGGGTTTTTGAAATACATTTTTCTTTATGGAATTTTCAGTGTGAACACAATACAAATTAACAGGGAACGTTCTCAGAATATTTGGTAATGTTCTGGCAAGGTTTTCTGAAAGTTCTGAACAAACATTTATCCAGTTACGTTAAGTTAAGACTATATGCGTTCAAAGACATCTGATCTTCAATTTTGCTCTCAAACAATATTATTAACACCTTGTTAAAGGTAGGGTAGGCGATTTCAGAAAAGCTAGCGATAACAAGTTAGCCTTGAAAACATAAATCGCTCTGCAAAGCCATGCCTCCTCCAAACCACAAGAATGTGCTCAGTGAGAGAACATTACAATAACAGCACCTTTCATTCTCGCTGGAACGCACTGACGATGTATCATGTCGGCACAAACAGCATGCGCAGAGGTATACAAATACATATTTTGATGGGCAGTTCAGCCAGCTTATTGTAATGTTCAGACCGAACGTTTTGATTTGACGACTTTTTTGGGGGCTGGGTTTAACTTGAGTGCTGTCGAGATAGCATAACAAAATCTGTTTTTGAACCAAATCTCCTATACTACCTTTCTAAAACATTATAATTACTGAATCGTTTATTTTGTGGTGCTACTACATGTTTCATAATGTTCCGAAAATATTCTAAAGTAATGTTTACATAATGTTTGCAAAGCGATGGAATTGAACGGAATGCTCTCTTAATGGTCATATAACCAACAAAACATTTTTAAATATTTAGGAATGACTCAACGTTAGCAAAACATTCCTAGAACATTTTCTGTTGGTTTGAGTATTCACAATATTTAAGCTACAGTGTGGCAAAGAATTAGTGCTAAAGCACTTTAATTGGAATACATTTTATGTTTTCAAATATATGACCATGAAGATCTTGATTAGTTCATCCAAAGCACACTTCAATTTCAGAAATATTAAAAGGTGAGAACCGTTGCAAAAACACATAGATCTGCAGCTATTATTTGCTCTTTGTAAATGTTTCTATGATGAAATAGCTATTTACAATAGTATTTTGACATTTCTAAATTGCAAGTACTTTTAAAATCCCACTTTTCCCCATCAAAGATTACCTTTAAACATATACATTTCACAGAAATTCTGAGCACACTGGACTTATTTTTGTACCTTGATTCCGGTCTGTTTGATTACAGTTGGAACTCAATTTTATAAAGGAAGGTAGAGATCCAGAGCAAGACTGAGCGCTAGATTGGAAACTCAACCACACCTCCTCCACTCAAGAGAAGATACAACCACTTATCCTCCACACAGATGATTCACACCATTGCTTATTCACATCTAAAGAACACATTTCATTCTCCACAGGAATGAAACTCACACCTTCCACACATATAAACTCTAAAAACTAGTGGTCATTTCTTTTAAATATTTCTAATACCGGTATCTAATATAATACAAACTAATGAATAGATGTACTATCTAGTAAATGTCAGAACGAGCACTGTGTAGAATGTCCTCTATTCAACAGCCAAGTGGCAAGGGTTTTATGAATCTCACAATGTCCGGATATCTGCTGAATGATCTTTCTAGCTAATATAAAGGCCAATCATTGCCAGTTGCAGCTGTCTTCTCTTTGAAATGCAGAAGAGCTGTACAGCTCTCCTTGTGAGGATAAGCTGATTTTCAAGGCAGAAATGAGAACTCATTGTGAGCAGTTCAACACATCTGTTCTTGCAAAACTGAGCAAGTGAGAGCTTCCTCAGAGAAGTTCTTCCCATCACTCCACCTGTAGTGTGTCCCGAAGAGACACTTACACAGAGAGACAGAGAATGCATGTCTTGAGATGCGTGTCGTGCTCAATGACTAGGATATTTGGAGTCTCTCTTTCCCTCTCTGCCGTCATGTCCTCTATTGATAGTAATGTGACATTGCAGACAGACTGGGTGCTGACACCAATGACAGAATCATGCTAACCAGGGCATATTCCTCGCTGTGTGTGTGTGTAAGCAGGCTAGGATATTTTAGACACACACACACACACACACACACACACACACACAAGTTCTTTGGCATCAATAATACATTTACAGTGGCCCCCCCCAAAAAATTGGGATACTCACGTCACATTTACAGATACCGGGAAACCATTGCAATCCCTTGTGAAAAAGAAGTGAATTTAATTATAATATAATCAGTTTTGCATTTGTTAACACTGTCGGATAGGTTTAAGGTTTAGGGTACATTTACAACATGATAGAGTATTAACTTTTAGCAACAGTCCATGGATATTTCAATTCTGCTTGGCCCCAATACATGCCTATATCAATGTAATAAAGGGTTCAGGGTTCACGCATTGAGCCTGTGTTTTAGTGCCATTCCGTGGACATATCACTTTGAAACTGTATCGAAACGTGCAGTAAGGCATGTAAAAACGTCATTTAGTATATATTTGATTTTTTTTTTTAATGCAAATACTCTTTTGAAACGCATTTCTTTTTTCAAAACTAAAAGCAATTTCGTTTTTATTGTCACTTGCTTCGTTGTTCTGTTACATAATGCATATAGATTTTTTATTGTCCCTTTTAATTAGTGACTTTTCGGAGCCACTTTACCTCAGCGTTGATACAGCTATTTGTTTCTCCTTTTCTCACTTTCACCTTTCAGATATACACACGCTCACTGCAGGATCCCCCAGATGGCTCCATGTCACCTAACAGGAACAAAATCCATCAGGAATAATGTGACATCGGTTGGACAAACACACACACCGACACATCCAGACAGACCATCCTCATCCACTGCTGCAGTGAGCCATCTGTGAATCACAAAATGATTTATTTATTCAGAGATAAACATCACACATGCTCTCATTCTCTCGCTCTCTGCTCCTCACACAAAAAGACAGGCACATGGGCACACTGTCTTTTTTTTCTCTTATGTTGTGTATGTGCGCGTCTATGTACCTTGGTGAGCAGCAAACGAGCTGGAAGGAAGACCTGGCCCCTCCATCTTCATCTAAAAGAGCGTTCCGTTTCAGTCTACCGCGCAACATCTCTGTTTCTCCCCCTCGCGCTTGATGGATAGGAAAAATGACGAAGGAGTGTTGATGTACAAAGGGATGAATAATCAGTATGTCTGTGTCCCCTACCGATGTCATCCTGAGTTGCGAGGACATGCTCTCTAGAGTAGTAAACAGCACATAGAGCCCCGAGGAAAGCAGCTCCAGCAACTGTACAAAAAGATCCCAGCTTAAATCAGAAACATCACTGAAGTTTAGTTTAAGCTAAACCCAAATGCTTGTCCTCTTTTATTCAGCAGAGAAAAGAGTTGGGTAAGAGCCCGTCGCTGTCAGAAGAAACAGCTCCTGAAGAAGTGACAGCAATCAACACCGTCTTTTACGGTTTACAGAGATACTGCACTTACACAGATAAGGATGCATTCATTGCTAACACACACTCACATATTCAAAAGGCCTTTCAACCAGCACTGTTCTGCACTCATCTGAATTCACAACCAATCTTCTGTTTGAGGTCTCAGAGACACCAAGGCCCTTGATGAAATATTATGTTTTAAGTTCATGATTTTTCCTAGTCTTGTGAGAACTGAAATCAAATTTCAACTTGATGACATACTTTAAACATGCTCAATGACAAATGTTTCATTATGCAAGTATTGGGTCTCGGGGAACATGAATAAATGCAATTGATTTTTTGTTTTTACAAGCCGTGATGTTCAACTTGGTGCGCACACTGTTGGCTTTTTGGACTGTGTGTTTTTGCTGGGGCAAATCAACACCAAACTGGAAAAAAAGATGAGTGATTCCATGCCCATATGGAGATGTCAGAAGAAAAGAAGGTGTGAGAACTTCCAAGGTTTAAAAAGAAAAACATACGATTAAAAGCGCTGACTCACTACACAAGGTCTCATTCTCTACCAGGCCTGTGCACAATAAATAACTCCCTGAACCAATCAGCATTAACAGTGGCTGCTGTTCAGTCGGTTAGTGTTCATTTGTATTTTAAATGAAATTTTCCTTTTTTTTGTGTGAGTTTTATTCATTTTTGTTTAGTCGATATTGGGGGCTTTTTTATTACGTTTATTTAGCTTTGTTATTTTAGTACTTCAACTTTATACAAAATCCAGATATGTTGCACTGACAACCTGCTAAAATAAGCTTACTTTTTATATTTTATTTCATTAAAATTTTTAGATTTCAGCAATCTTAGATAAAAAAGGGTACAAAGCTGTCACTGGGCCAGCACTCTTTCAAAAGGCAAAACCCCTGCAGGCTTGCTCAGAAAGCCAAAAGTGCAACAAAGCAGATATTTCAGACTCACTCAATCACTTTCTCAATCTACTTGCATTGTGCTGTGGAAGATTTTTGCACAAGTTTTGAAATAAGCTTTCATTTTATATTTTATTTCATTTCAATTTTTATATTTCAAGAGTCTTCAAAAGGGTACAAAGATGTCACTGGGCCAATATTCTTTTCAAAAGGTACTAATATGTACTAGTTACAAATAAGGTACAAAGACGTTCCTTTGAGCTTTTGTACCTTAGGGTAACTCCCCAGTGACAGTTCCTGGTCTAATAAATAAAATGACCCTAGTTATTGAGCTCTGAGAAACAATTACCAATGTCCTTTTATTAAAAATAAAATATTTAGATATTCTTATAACTGACCGATGAATTTTAAAGTTGTTCCAAACCGGTCACTCACTCACACACACACACACACACACACACACACACACACATACACACATATACATATATATATATATATATATATATATATATATATATATATATATATATATATATATATATATATATATATATATATATATATATATAAAATGTAATATAGTCAATGGGCACCAACAACTGTTTGGTTATCCACATTCTGTAATATATAATGAAGAAAGAACTTGATTTGGAGAAAATAATTTCATGAAATCTGTAAGATGTATTTAAACATACTTTTTGTTTGTAGACCAACAGGCATTTCTTCCTGTGCTTCCTAATCTGCATCTGTAATTTCTTACAAAAGTAATTAAACACTGAACAATGAATACTAATCAAAATTTAACTATGTGCATTTGACAAACACACCAACAAAAACAAAAAAACTAATTTCCACAACAACACAAGCTAAAAGAAACAAAACACATCCGTACACTCTCATAACAGGCAAATTGTTTACGTTAATGTCATGACAGCATTTTAATGAAGGATCATGCCATTCAGTCCTAACTGAAGAAACACACATCTCAGGGAATGGAAAAATGATGATTGAAATGTTTGAGGGAGAATTATGGAGAGGCATTTCTCGGGCCAAGGTTTATGGCATATATCAAGAGGGTTTGGAAAAATACTTCACTTTTGGACTGGTCAAGAGTCTCATAAAACCCCTGCAGGCTTGCTCAGAAAGCCAAAAGTGCAACAAAGCAGATATTTCAGACTCACTCAATCACTTTCTCAATCTACTTGCATTGTGCTGTGGAAGATTTCTGCACAAGTCTTCCCCGAATAACTCTGAAACGACAAGCGACATTGTCAGTCAAATCAGAGTCTGCGACAAGCAAGATTGTTTTATGTCTTCGCTTTGATTTCTGTTTTCATATTTAATGGTTAGAAACTTTGATTTCTGTATGCTCAGCGACGGGGAAAAAAACCCTTCACTGATTCGAGTCTGTCTATCTGCTCAGTCAAATGAAGCCCTTTTTTTTTTTTGCCGCATCATGCTCATTTGAGCCCGCATGGATGCAAACAAACAGGTCTTCAGATTCATTACTGGGTTACATCACTTAGCATTATATCTACATAATCAGCTTAGATTAGCTGTCAATTTATTTTAAGCACTGATCTAGTTTTCTTGTTTTATGTAACTAGTTATTTTTATATAAAGATATAATAATCCATGTAATTAGCAATTAGGTATTATCTAAAGAAAAATGAAGGTCATGTGTTTTATAATCGACAATGTGAGAAAATAGTGAGTCAAGCAGAATGCATCAAACAATAATACTGTTTTTAATCCCCCGCTTGCACCAAGAATTCAAATGAGGTTGATGCAGGGAGAGAAAAAGAAGAGAGCATAAAAACATCGATAATATCCTAAAGATACTCTCAAAGGCCACAATTCAAAACATGCGCTTGCCTACTTGAGAGTCGCATTGATAGATATGAAATGAAAAATTTGGATGGGCTCTTCAATTATTCCTTCACAACTGTGACAAACAGAATAATCACACCAATTTACAGCTAAGACATTTCAATGCACAGAGGAGTTGAATAAACCACCTCTCACTGTTCCAATAAAACATTAACATAACAGCTCCCTCTCCAGTTGTCGATTTTTTTTTTATTTTCGTCATATTTTATTAACAGCAATGTTGAAATAGTGTTGAAAGGGCAGGAAATGATGGCGAGGAGCCATGCTCAAATTCACGTTTCCCAAACGAGCACCACAGACGCTACGCCACGGCTCTGACCCTCCCTGGTTGTTTACATAAAATTCTCTTTCTGAGTAAAGATCCTTGTTCAAAGTGTTGAATAAATAATTCTGTTTCTTCCTCCTCCTAAAAAGGAAAACCCTGCTGTTCAGTAAAAAAAATTTAAAAAAAAGCAAAATCCCACTCCTAGAGTAAACCAGGAATGGAGGTGGGAAGATCTGACAGCTGAGACTTATTTCATTCTTTTTTTTTCCCCTTCAATCCCCTTTTTAACTTCGCTACAAATGTTCCACTAATGTTTCCCTAAAGCCCTCATTGGCTTTCATTGATAAAAATGGTCAGTGGAAACATTTAAAGACACCTACTGTCTTCAGGAGTTTGAGTCTAAATGAGACAATTTAAATTAATTTAGTTTGAAGTTCAGCTGTGCAGCCAGACTGACAGTCTGAACCTCAAACACGCACCGACTGCATTGCTTTGTTTGTTCTTGAATGCTGAATATTGTTTTTCATTATTCAAAAAAAAAAAAACACACACACAACATGAAGGGAAAAAAAACATCCTACCTTTCAAAGGAAGTGTGTAGGAGTTGTGATGTACAAAATGGCAGAGGAAGTTTGTATCAGTCATTTACTGATACAAGAAAAGAAAAGAAAAAAACCTGGAACCACTGTGCTCCTTAAGAACTTTAAAGCTACTGACAAAACTGGGGTTTTCTTGTGGATTTCATGTGAAAACTGTATCTTGTGCACAAGTTGTGTCTACAGAATTTCAGTCTAAATAACTTTGGGTGCAAATAAAACCCAGCATGTAAGTTATGTCCAGATATAACTCTAATATGTTTGGTTGAAACTATGAACTATGTAAGACGAGCAAAGACTGATTAATAATGCACATTCAGACATGAAACCCAAAAATTCTAGATTATCTTAACCTCAGAATGTAGAGGAGGTTGTTTGGTGAAATTTTGTGTTACTTGCTCACCAATGAATGCTTTGCAGCGAATGGGCGCCGTCAGAATGAGAGCCCAAACAGCTCTAAGAAACAAAAACCCGGGCCATCGATTGGCAAATAAAAAGAAGCATATAAACAAATCCATCATTAAAACATTTTTAACTTCAAAACGTTGCTTTTGACTAAAATGCGATACATATAGCATAGCCCATAAACCATAAAGTCCATCCTCTCAAGTCTCTGTTATCTGTCAAATTTCTGCCCTAAGACACTTAAAATGGAGAAAGCAATATTATGGATAGAGGAGTTGCATTTAAGCCAGAAGCAACAGTTTGAAGTTGAAAAGATCTTAATCATGTTTTTGTTTCTTACAAACACACAGCTCTTTGCTTAGCAAGACGTTACTTGACTGGAGTCTGTTTGGACTCTCAATCTGACGGCACCCATTCGCTTTAGAGGATATATTGGTGAGCAAGTGATGCAAGGCTAAATTTCTCCAAATCTATTGAGATGAAGAAACAAACTCATTTACATCTTTGAAAGCCCGAGGACGAGTGCATTTTCATCAGGTTTTCATTTTCAGGTGAAGTATTCTCTGAGTTTGTGATTATGCAAGTTTCATCTCTGTGCTTAATTTACTTATGTTTGAGATTAGATCCAAAAACCCAAGATTTAACATAATGAAGGTTCAATTTTAAAAAGTTCTTCTAGAGGGAAATGTACACCTGTTAAATGACAGACATTTTATTATGAAGGGGTAAAAGAGAGTGACAGTAATAATAACACTACTACGGTTAGAGCTGAGACTCGGCATACACTGAAGCACAATTTAAATGTGATTACTTGAGGCTTTCATCAAGACCTGGGAGAAAAAAATATTCCCCAATTTAGGACAGAATCATCAGACAGCTGAATAACAGATTTCACAGCTGAAGTGGATCCAAATGTGCCAAGAAACGCTCTATGATTTCTGTAATAATTGCGTTTGTGTTGTGCAAGCGTACATTTAAAACCAAGGCTTTTTGAACCTCTTGTGATGCATGATGAATATGTCGGAATTAATAACACACTAAATATTGTTGTGTTGTTTGAAGCAGTTGAAACAACAGGGGAGTAACCATTAAGGACAAACTGTCTCCTACTTGAATTTATCATGTTGAAAGGATAATAGCAATGTGTTTGTAAGAGAAATAAAAAAAAGAACTGTAAAGAAAATCTGTATTATAAGTATCTTAATCTCCTGAGTCAAACTTCCCTCTCTGGGTTTTTTTAGCCCCTTTGTAATTTCATGTTACAGTTTCCTTGCTGTTATGAGACGCTGAGCACTATGATATGATTATTGATTATTCTATGATATGAATGATTATTCTACCTAAAATCAAGACACCAAAGCCTGATCAAGAAGACGCATTTTATTTTAACATATAGGTAAAACTGTACATTATGATTATTCATGTGTATGTTATTTATTACCACTTCCTGCTGTTGGGATATTATTACTATAGCCATATTCATTTATCGTTTCTTAGAGAATAAATAAGCAGTACAGTAAATGTTTCATTTGTGTTCACAATATCGCCTTGAATTAAAATACACTTTCTAATAATAACAATAACCTAAAAATCCTTGCAAAATGGCTTGTTCCACAATTCTTAGAGCAAAAATGTAACATATGACCACCCACATTCGTAATGGCTGTGTGTAGCACCTACAGCTCTGCAAATGCTTCAAAATCACCTCAACATAAGGACAAAGAGGTACAGTTCATTTTAAAAAGGTCCCAAATCTTAACATATTGTGCGGCGCATTTTGCAACAGCACAATCACAAAAAAAAAAAGCTGGTTTCTCATATGACAGCAGCGGATATCTTAAGGGCATAACAGCAAAAAAATATATTCTAAAAATAAGAGAGAGGTGAAACATGGTTATGAAAAGCTATAATTTTCAGTCATTTTAAGTGGATTTAAAGTGATTAGAAAATACAAATATAGAGCCCTTGAAAGCTGTCAGCTGAACATTTTACATCCACAGACGTGCAGACAGAGACATCGCTAACTACTCAATTCAAACGCTACTGTGATCACATGTAATGTGCTATAGGCCCTTTCAGTGTAAGTGTGTCTAAACAACACTTCACAGCTACAGAGCATTTGGCCAAAATGTGCTCTTGTCATACTTGATGCAAGAGGAACGCCAACCATCTCTACTCTAGAAGGCATCTGACACAAGGAAGTCAGAGAAGCCTCATACTCACCAGTCAACATATTGAAGCGCGGTACTTGTGAGTTATGACTGGCCTCACACTTGCTATAAGTGGACGTCCTCGCCCTCCCTTCGTTCCCGGCACAGCATGATGACAGAGGTAACTCGTCATTATTAAATCAGGGGAATGAGAGGCTAAAAACGGATTTTCAGGAATTGCGTGATTGCTCCGTTGGCCTAGATATCAAGGCGTCATACTGCCTTGTCAATCAGCCATCTCAGATCTGTTGGCAGACACGCTGCTGTGAACTACTGAATTATTTTAGATGAAAGTGTTACAGGATTATTCAAATTGCCACGCACTTGACTAAAGCGAAACATACAGCAATTAATAAAATGCAACACTGCCCTCTAGAGGAGAGCCAGATATACATGTACCGCGATGGATTTATTTTGACCCAGCCAGACGGTAATAATTATATAAATTCAATTAACTCAATGAACAATGTTATCAACCGACTATTTATGGACAGCTAATAAGTTACTTCAAAGTCATTCTTCCTAAGACATCACAAAGAGCTTTACTTGAACAGCTTTTGGTATACCTCACACTAAAATGCCAAAAGCTGCTTTTTTTTAGTGTGGGTTGGGCTTTATTACTCTCTGAATATGTTTATACCAACACACACTGTTTCATTTGCTCACGTAGCTTGATATCTCTTTATCCAGGGCTGAGGCAAAACGGTGGTTGAGGAAGAGGAGCTGACCGTGGGGAAGCAGTCTGTGCAACAATGCATCCACGCGATCACTTTTCAGCAACACCTGAAAATAACAGCTATGTCAGCTAGAGAGAATAAGGGTAGCATCGAATAATCAGTAACTCGGCAATCTACCTATTTGCCGTGAATGTGTTCTTGTTCACTGTATGACAACAACTCCAGCCCTGTTCATAAAGTAATTTTTGGCCATAAACACCCCTGAGCTCATTGGATTGTTTTTCTGTGAACGTATTGATCGCAATGTAATTAACTGCTTATCGTGTTTGAGATGTATATTCTCATCATTTCAATTGAGCCCACTGCTAGTCTTTTTGGTGTGGAGAAACTAGGCCAGCAAACATAAGAAAAACTTGCACACAGAGTGCTTTATAAGACTGCCGGAGTTCAACTGAAGTTCAATTTCAGCTTTACAATAACAGCAATACAATGGTTTACAGACTCTAGGCTGCATGGATCTATGAAACGATACAATGAAAACACCAAACAACTTAAATACATTCACACAACAGTCACTCAAATGCACAATAATAACAACTTTTTTTACACTGCCATGTAGTGTTTGAGGTCAGGAAGATTCATTATTATTATTGCAAAAAAAGGCTGCTCTTTCAAAATTTCTATTCATCAGAAAAATGTCCAAAAGACGTATCATGGTTTCAACAAAAATAACGAGCAGCACAACTGTTTTCAGCATTGATAGTACTACATTATGGTGACTGGTGATATTTTATATGTTAATGGCATTAATTAGGAGTGGTTTACAAGGCAGAGAGCTGAAACCATTCATCTGCATGCAAGTTTATCATCATTTGAGATTCATACGATTTCTGAAATCTGAAAGAGAGGCGTACGTGCGTTTTTTTGGTCAGATGTTCATTCAATGAATCGTATTGGATAAATGTAAATGTTGGTTCTGTATGTTAGACCCATATGCAAACACACGAGCACAGCGAACGGGTTAAACACGCAAACATACATGCAACACACATACAAACACGCAGATGCATGCACAACACAGATCCTTCAAAAAGTTATGACTCACAGCTGTAGTGCAAAACACCTTGAATTTGAACATTTTCACTCTTTTTTTTTTAAGTCTGGAGCCCCGTGCATGAGCAATATTAATAGAGCAGCCCCAATAAAACAATGATTAGGGCCAGGCAAAGCTCACCTCAGCACCGGTTCCCAGCAGACGTAGCTCCTCCAGGCAGTGACGGGCGATGTTGCGAAGCGCTCCCTCTGCGAGCAGCAGGTTTTCGTGTGATCTGCAGACCAGAGTGAACGCCAGAGAATGAACCCCCAGCCACAGAACAACAGCGCGGTCTGGGAAGAGCTCTGCATCGCCCAGGGAAAACACTCCGCTGTCAGCTTCACCCAGAGCTGCGGCCTCCTCACCCAGCACCGCCTCCACACCCAAACCGCCCGAGGCCTCCCGACTCAGAGCCACAGCACTCCTCACCTGCCTGACAGAGGAAAGACAGCAGCGCTTCCCATGGGTACACATACAAAGTGCCAGCATGCATTGTTTCTGCCAAAACACCACTGTTACTGCAGCTCTTGCTAATACAGATATTGATAGCAGGACAGTTACCTAAAAAAAAACTTTTTTTATAATCATTTACTAACTCTCATGTCGTTCCTAACAGACGTGTATGATTTATTTCTTCTATGGAATAATGGATACATATGTGGATAGAGGTTATTGCACATATTTTTGCACATATACAATATACACATATACAATCTCCTATAAATATATAGGAAGAAAGCAGTCAGACATGAGAATGAGTATGTATAATTCAATAATTCAAGCAAGTTTGTCACCAAAACAAAATAAACAAAACGATCGCGATGAAAGAAACATTTGAATGAAATCTCTTATTAGTAAATGTAATCATTTCAAGTTGTCGATTTGATAGTAAGAATTTGGCGAAAACGGTTTACATTCGTGAACTGCTCTCACCTCGCCACCACGTGGAGCTTCTCTTTCTGCATCAGTCGCCTCTGCTCCGGTGTGAAGTCACCGTCTCCGGTCTCGGGTCCGAACGCGCGCGCGTACAGTATCCGACTCTCGCCTGCGGAGAGCGCGCTCACCGGACACACCGTGTGGATTAAGAAGCAAATCACCATGGCCGATCCGGCATATCACAAACCACCGATGAAAACACGCACGAGAACGTAAACTTTGTAATAAATGTGTGTCAAACTCGTGACTCCTTGCATGGGTTCTTCCGTGTTTGGTCACATGACTGCGAATCAGCTGACCGGTCTCGCGTAGTTCCGTTTTTTAACTCTAGATGGCGCTCTTTGATGACTGATAGATGTTCCGCTAAAACGATAGGACCTTTTAAAGTCTATGGATGGGACAAATTCTTATCTTATCTTAAATCTGTCGCAATATTTGGAACACTTTATTTCAATAATCCACCTTAGACGTTTTACAACTACTCATTTTACAACACTGTTTTGTTGCCTACAAAGTGTGGTACAAAATAAACTTTTAATGTTTTGGAGAATTTAAGGAGTGAATTATGTGGTGTATATACACTGTTCTTAGGCCACCACCAGACTAATTAGTCCTTTCTTCAGTCTGATCCTGTGTGGTATGCAAGTTGTACCCTAGTGACTGCAAAAAGTCATTAACTGTACAGTTCTCCGCCCAACAACATTCTCCAACGTGTACATGTTAAACAAAGGAGCATGTTTATACGCATACAAAGTGCCATTGACAGAAGACTAATTGGGACGTATTCAAACACATGCACTCTGACACACACAAAGGACAGCTGTTTTTCTTAGCAACTGCTGGTCATGCTCACTTAACCCATGAGAGAGGAGGACACGCATCTCCCCCCACTTCCTGCTAAAGTCAGCGTACATAAACACATAACAAACGATCGGTCTGACGCATCCAGCGCATGAGAGACTGGGAC
The DNA here is from genome assembly GCF_018831695.1 of Puntigrus tetrazona. NCBI lineage: Eukaryota > Metazoa > Chordata > Actinopteri > Cypriniformes > Cyprinidae > Puntigrus > Puntigrus tetrazona. Next base: position 5,260,364 of record NC_056711.1, on the reverse strand, counting down.
ACGAACAAAAGAAAAATCAATGTCCCCGTGCAGAAAAATAGAGCATAAAACTGATAGCCTGTCGATGAGCGAAAAAAAAAAGATACAGGAAGACAGTGGGCAGAAAGAAAAGCCAAGGCCCCGTTCAGAAGAACTTGCTGTTGCAAAAGTGACACAAAAAGGATGTGGTTAAAATGATGGCAATATTCCAGCCTTTACAGCCGATTCTGGTAATTTTTAGAGGCAGGCTAGCAAAGCAGAAACACTATGACAAAGGAAACTCAGCATGCGTAAGATCCTCTTACTCAAATTTGACTTATTTTCTGTCTCTCTGTGGTTAAACTAAAACCACAGAGATCCAAAGTAGGAAACAAAACGTGAAGTTTCAGCCTTCTGACTCGAGGAAAATATTAGACATTGATTCCCAGCACAAAACATACAAATTAATTTAAATCAAGAAAAAAAAAAATCTACCAACAAATCACAGATTTAGAAATGTAATGTATAAAATAACCCTTAACTGAAACCTTAGTATATTGTAATTTAAGTTCTGGATCTACAGATTTAAAAAAAAAAGGTTTTGCCTGTAGTGTCTTGCCTTGAAATGTTAAGACAAACTACTTTTGAAAGTCTAAAGTCAGATGTATTATGAATACATTTTAACAGATGTGCATGGTCGCATTTCAAATTACCGTTTTGAGTAAGAACACTGTTTATTTAATAAAGCTCTACATGATTTAGTCTGGTGGGATTCAAGCTGCATGCACAGTATCTAAAAGTTTGGCACTAGCCCAACGGCTCGAAACCTCTTCTACCATCCTAATATAAACATCTGTTAAACATTTAGCACTTATTTTAAACACTTAAACTTTAATTTCTTGTTTGCTTGTACTGATGAGAGCGCCCAAATAACACTTTCACTTATTAACCAAACAGACACGTGAGTGCAGGAACTGCTCTGACAAACGTGCCAGGATGTCAGGGAACGGCTGGGAACGGCCGGGAGCTGCAGGCTCCTCCTCCTTGGAAGAGCTTTGGAATGCAAATGTGTGCAGGGACACGTGCTGGTGCTCGACTAACCGCATTCAAGGTCTCTGCTAGACCGGTATATTTGAAAAAACACGTGACTCATCCACCCCACGCCAGCGAATAACAGCACACAGATTCAAGACATGATTGAGCAAAGAGCTGTTACCCCAAACTCCAAGTTTATTAATGAATGCATACACCAGCCTCTCAGTCACACATGACCAATAAAACACACTCAGGAAGGTAAAAATATACAAAACACACCTTGCACGGGAGATTTGCAACTCTCAACTGTCACTGGTGTACAGACAAATAGAACTAGATCTCGTTTCGGAACATTTTGGTGAACATTGTGGTCATCACTTGCTGACCAGCAGCAGAAAAATTCAGGATCCCGTCCCCGAGTTAAAGCTGTCAGCCAAGTGAGGGAAAAAAAAAAAATTAAAATAAAATATTATTGCTAGCTCCCCCTAAAAGAACGCTCGATGTCCAAAAAACGCAAACCAGGACACTCGAAGCAATATAGTAATTGCCAAAACAAACAGGTCAAGATTTAAAGTCATTATTTTGCGATTATGAGAATTTGCATAATTGTGATATTCAAAATATATAAACCAATTTATACAATGTAATCCGTCCTCTGGCTGCAATCACAGCTTTACTATTGGGCAACTGACCAGATGTGAGAAAGGGAGGCAAAACGAATGCATAAATCACGTAATCACCACAACAATTAAAAAAAGGGGAAGTGCTCAAGGGGAACGGGGAGCAAGGTAAAATAGTCACTAATTTATCCAACATACAAGTTAGGACAAGCCAATGGCCAAAAACCTGGGAGTAAAAAAAAAAAAAAAAATTAAATAAAAAAAGAAAAAGATACAGGCGAGTTAAAACGTGTATACTTAATACATGACAGTGACATGTAGCTGTGTGTTTCTCAAGGGAGACCAGGGTGGTGAATAATGGCAGTTTAAAAAAAAAAAAAAAAATTATAATTATAAAGATCGAACCAAACAGGCAGAGATGCATAATAGCCTCTCAACCTCATTTGACTCTGCGGTACAACAGAAATACCAAACCCTGAAAACCAACAGCTGTTCCCATCAAACACACGTCTTCAGGTCATGTGTGAGGGCAGCATCTGAGCGAGTAACGGCAGTACGGTGGAGAGGGAACGCGAGGCTCAAAGATTTTTGAGACGGCTGTACATGTCTCTCTTGCTGCGTTCTCCAGCCCAGGTGCGGCTCTTAAGGCGGAACTTCCTCAGGTCTTCTTTAAAGTCTTCATGATGCATCGGCCTGTAAGCCTGCGGTTCACAGACCGACTATAGGAGAAAAACGCACACATTATAAACTTGAAGAGAGCGCCAAAACTAGGAATGTTTAAACTGTGAAGGCACACATACCTTGTGAAGTGGGAAAAAGTCTTTGTAACCTCCCTTCAGGATATAGAGTTCAGGGTAATGGAGGTTGGGGTACTCGTTCAAAAATCGATCTCTTTGTCGAACAAAGCGGCACATCCGTGGGCCACGTTCAGATGAGAATTCACAGTGGAAAACCAGCAGGACACGCTTCTCGGGACATTCGGGGAGAATAGGACTCTTTAAAAAGTAGTCTTCAATTTGATCCTCTTGATGGAAGTTAAGGGCACCCTGAAAGGAGGACAAACAAGTCAGCAAAATCTGACCCACACAAATACGACAGCAGGCAACTGCATCAAGGTTAATTAAATTCCTAACCTTAATATGGCCGCCCTCGTACTCGGACGGATAACGGCAGTCGATGACAAACAGCCTCTCCACCAGATCGCTGTACTGGCCTTTCATTGCATTAACCATCTGAAAACACAGAAACAGATGTCAGAAAATTTGATTACAAAAAAAAAAAAAAAAAAAAAAAAAAAAAAAAAAAAAAAAAAAGTGCCAGTGTACATACTTTTTATAGATTACATGCAACTGCTTGTTTTGCTTATCCTTGCATTTGAAAGTTGGATGCTAAATGTTAACATGTGCAAACTTACAATTTCTGGAGTGATGTATTTCAACTCTTGGTGTTTTCCATCAACTGTGGGTAGTGCAGGAGCCTTATTTATATATAAAAAAAAAAAAAAAAAACGCTTTTAAAATGGTGTTTGATTTATTTTTATGAGATGAGATATATATATATATATATGTGTGTGTGTGTGTGTGTGTGTGAGAGAGCACATGTCATTATTACTACTACTACTACTACAACATGCAATAATAATCACCTTGGTGAAATCTCCAGTCACATTACTGGGATCTGTATCCAACATTCTTTCAATCTGGGTGTGATTAAATGACTTTGACCTTTGAACCTGTAAAACGCAGGGATTAAAATTAGACCCAAATTATAAACTCTATATGGTTGCTGTTGTTTTTCCAGTGAGATCTGACCTGATGAGGTATAACATCGTCTTGTTCTGTGGGTGCAACTTGTGTCCCCGCCAGGCTCCGCCTCCTCTTCACTCTGACAGGTGTGTTTTCATCTTGCGGCCTCTCAGGTCTCTTGAGCGGGATACGCCCTCCGGGGTTCGGCATAGAGGGAGATCGAAACAAACCACGCGGGCGGCAACGAACAACAGGCTAAGGGCAATAAAGTGGGTTGGGTCGTTAACCATCATGGAAATAACCATAAAAAGCTAATCAAAAAGAGATAAAAAAATTGTAACAGCATACCGAATAATTACTGTCAGTACTTTGTTTAGCCACCAGAGGAGCTGTGAGAAGACTGTCCATCCCAAGAGGAACCTCCGAATCATTCTACATGAACAAATGCACTATGGTTATTCACAAATCGAAGAAGGAAAAAAAAAAAATTGCAAGAACAAAACAGCACATTAAAAAGTCACCTCGACATCATCCAGCCCCTCTAAGAAGCCATCATCATCATCATCGTCATGGAGACAGGAGAGAGAAGGGCGGCGCAATATAAAGGGACTGATCTCGTCTGAGGAGTCAGGCTGCTGGGATGAAGGTGGGGAAAGCTGCAGAACAGAAGAAAATTCAAGCCAAGTTACACCAGCATGAAAATGAATCCTTCGTTCTTGAAACAGGTTCGGCCAAGGATGCATGTTGTACCATTAAAGCAGGAGCAGAGTTGGGTCGGCCGGCAAAAGCATCCTTGGTGCCTCCAGCAGACCGCGTACGACAGCGTGATGCTGGCATGGAAGGCTTCTTGAACTCAAAATTCTCCTGGGAAGAAAAAAAAATATATATATAAATTAATTGACTGAATCAAAGTCGCTGTAAGAGCAAATATAAAGTCATGAATTACACAACTTTCCAATAATCAAATCATAGCACCCACTCTCTCAAAGCAACTCCCAGTTCATTCTGAGCATGAAAACATCAACATACTGCCTACAGAACCAAACAAACAAGCTAGAGACACAAAACACACCTCAGCCAGGTTCTCTTTGTTGTCGCTGCTATTCGCACAAGTCCACACTCCATAGCGCGACGGATCTGGTTCTTTATTTCTCAAATTGGGACTGTGACCCAAACATTGCAGCTACAAAGAGGGAGGGGAAAAAAAAATAAAAAAAGGTTTATACTTGAGCCACAGTGTAAAAGTTTGGGGTCAGTTAAAGTAGCACTTATTTAGCAAGGCCACAAAAAAAAAAAAAAAGACAGTAAGAGACACTTGTAAAACAGGTTTGGTGAACGCGAGATGTTGCATGAGTGGATAAAGAATAAACTTACTGGCAAAGAGTGTATCCTGCGAATGGGCATTTTTCTGTATAAACAAGAAGAATATTTGATTAAACCCAAGTCGATACAACGGATTACTCTGACAAACGCATCCTCTGCTTAGTAGTGCATGACCACTTACTCATTAACTGCTCGTGTGGCATCCTGCATGGCCTTCTCGAACCTGTGAGGAAAAAAGAAAACACTATTGAACGGTTCCTAGTGTATTCAAAGTCTCCTTCCACACAAACCAAACACAAGCCCAGACGACAATTCACGTAATCAGACCGCTAGGCCCCTCACAACTCTATATTTAACAAATACACCAATGCCCACCTGTATGCAAAACAGCCCTCGGCAGAACCTAGGAAAGGTGGGGGGGACCTTCTAATTTACCATATGCCCACACAACGCTAACCCCCTCTGTAAGCCTCTTTTGTTGGAAGAGGGGAGCAGGGGGAGAGAGTGAATGGTGGTTTGGAGGGGGAGGAGGTAAGGAGTGTGGCTCCTTCATAGCATAGGAAAAAGGAGGAATTAGAGTTAAGAAGGGGGTTCTGTAGTAACCCTGGCTACCTCACACACACATATTACTGCTCTATTCGGGCGCCTGCTCTCACAGGGCATGAAAAGCGTGCCACTATTCACCCAGCCCCCTTCAGAAACGAGCCACACACACACACACACACACACACACACACACACACACACACACACACACACACTGATGTGCGAGGTACCCAAACAGCTGCAGGCCTGGCTGCAGATAAATGGATTCCCACCGACACCAAATGGCTTGGAAAGGAGAGCCGTCTCACAGACCGTAGATTACCAGAGAGCTCACAGATTTAATGCATGCCGGATGAATAACACCATATGAGCCTTTGCAAATTTTTAAATGATAGTTTACCCAAATAAATATTTCTGGTTTATTCAATTAAGCTGCGTGTCATTCTGCCTAAAAATCTCACTTTGTGCCTCACAAAAGAAACCCACGCTCGCGAGCAACTTGTGAATGGCATCTCATTTTCGCTGCTTTAAAAACAGGATGCGCAGCACGGCTCAGATATCCAGCGACTCTGTGCGTGATCTGTGATGGCTGCCAGCATACGCTCAGCTAATCCGTGAAAAACAGACAGGCTGAGCATATGTACGCTCCATCTAACGGCAGGGACTAGATTAGACGTATAATCCTCAAGCCAAGCTCCATCCTGCATGTCAGATATTATGAGCGACAGGCAGAAGAATCATACTCACTTCTGCTCAGCATCCAGAGCATCCAAAGGGCTGGGTGACTCTAGTCCGAGACCTGTGGAGAAGAGAAACGGGTGAGAAAACCTGCACAAGCTGCTAATAATACAGCAGAGCTAAACTACAGCTTAAAGATCACTACTCGCATCCCAAAGAGTATGACCTGTCACACATCCACACAGTACGTCAGGCTTTAACATTGATCAAAATATTTATAAGGCACACAAATCTTATTACTAGCAACTCTCTTTATCTTATTAGTTACCGTTTTTGAAATGCCACATATGATTATTTGACAAAACAAGTTTACTATTTTACATTGGCGAACTGTGGCTTATTTGTCTTTATTCACTCAGACTAATGGAGGTTTGGTATATAGGTTGGTTTGCTTTCTTAATAAAAATATTGCACAAATGTTTGCACATTTTCTAATAAGAAATATACCAGTCTAAACAGAAACAAGTGTCTATTTATTTATTACTCTGGAACTGATACTGGTAACTTTTATAAAAAGTTAGTTTGCTAAAGAACAAGTATAATTAACTAATAAGTAACTGAATACGACCTTTTTAATTGAAATGCTCACTATCAGAATTATGTGGCAGTAACATAACAGACAGATAAAGGCTTAAAGGCTTGCCTTACACAGACTCACTGTCGTTGACGTTTTTACAGGAAAACAAGTGTTTATTTCCAGGCTAACCTGCATCTGAAGAAGCATCAGAGGCGAAGGAAGGGATCTTCAGGAGGGGCAGGTTTTTCTTCCGCTTTGGCGTCTCACATTGACTACATGAAAATGTCAAAGCAAAGAATTTGAAAACTGAAATGCAGTGCATTATATAACAGCATTACATAAAAATCTCGGCGATTACACGCTGCTTTGATAAAGAAAGTAATAAAAAGCCAATAATGTAATCAGCCTCGAAACAATTACAGGAAGTAGCTCCGCGGTTGTTTACTTTTGTACTCGTGCTACCAAAATAGCCAGTCTTCACTCACCCTCCGAGAACAGCGAGGTTATTCATGTTTAGAGCCAGGTTGGTCACAGGAGACAGCACCGCCATGGGTCCGGGGGAGGCCAGGCTCGCGCAGGGGGAGCCCCTCGCTCCGATCTCCGGCAAGGAGAGCCGCGGAGGTCGGAGGACTGCATCGGGCCCGGCGCTGAACGGATCGCTCACAGGGCTGATGTCGCCTGGAGAGATGACAAAATCCATTTCTGAAGGGACGCGGGTCTTCGGATGATTGAATGATTGAAAATAAAATCCAGTCAGGCGCGATTAAGACGACAAAGGGTTAAGCCAAGTTAGCAAGCGGCTTAAATTGATCTTATTTAGCGTTGAGAAAACAACTTGCAGAATTCTGCATAACTACTACGCCAGATTACACAAGACACGATTAAAAAAAAAAGGAGGGTGTTTAAAAATCCATATTCTTAGATATTTGTTGTCAGAGAGCTGCCGATTAGATGCACTCTCTCTGACCTTTCCAAACTCTGCTGCGGAAGAAAGTGCTGAATGTAGCTCTTATTTATGTTCAAAACATGCAGCGCACAAGCGGCAATCGGAGTAGCCAATGAGCAGCGCCGTTACATCTGATTCAACCAATGAGATGCGCTTCCTCTATTTTCCGCATTGTTCGCCAAAAGAAAGTGGGCGGTCCAAAGAATGACAGACAAATCTTACGTCCAATTAACATTGAGGTAACAACAGCGCTTCCATTAACTCACCCAATGGCTTTTATGTTTACATAAACTGGGCGGGATATAAATGTATAGATGTGGAAGGAGGAAAGATTTTCCCGCGGAACAGTTCAAGCTGCAGCTTGGTAACGCCCTCAGTTGTAAGAAAACCAATCAAATGCCAACGTCCTGGCGCGGAACGTACCACTCAAATCTCATAGACAAAGAAGTAAATATATGTTTGTTTAATACAAAACAAACGTTTATTAAACATCTGCTTTTGGTATATGTTTGTACAGGAAGTTCTCTGCAGTCTATTTATTTTACTTATCGGTGGTTGAAGTTACATTTTCCGTATTTTTAGCAATTATTCGATATGTTATCATACATATAATTTTTTATCATTGTAATGTATGACTTATCATACTTTCAGTTTCCATTACCTCATTCATTTAGAAAGAAATCTAGTGACGTCAAAAAGATTTTTAAAAAGACAATTAAAAACAATGGACATTCCTTATAAATGCACATTGTAACCTGAAAAAAGCTGAAGGAACAAAAAGGTTCCCGGGTTAACCTGCATGTCAACTACTTTCATATTAAATTAGCCATAGAAGCCAAATAGAGGCTGTGAGTGTTTAAATTAGCCTGAAGATAAGAGATAATACAAATGTTAATGACTGCAATTCTCAGCTTTTTGCTGACCCTGCTACATTTGCATAGCCACATTAACCTAGTTTCCATATTATGACAAATAGTACTGTTAGACGGTGACAGATTTGGTAAAACAAAAAGGGCTGATTGTGAACGCAGAACTCTATTATAGTGAAAATTGTAACCCTTTACAAAAATATAAATGTTTCTTGAAACAAGAAGGTTGCTATGGATGTTGGGTGATGAGGTAATTACATGAAATTACATTTTGTGGTCAATTCTATATGTTTGTTACGGGAAGGAGGTGACACTCTAACTTTATGCTAGGAGTGGGCTTGTCAGTGTATGACATAAATTAAATGAAGCTATGAGAATATATGTAAATATTACATTTTCCTTCCCTTTGTGGTGCGGATATATGATGAAGTTGGAGAACACATAGGCTGTAAGAGATAAAACATACAGTCACTTACCATTCAGTGCACGCCCAAAAAAATATCCAATATCTCACTTCACACATGCATCACAAACTACACCATGGCCCTCCAGACAGTAGATAGCCTTATGATTGCTTGAGAACATACAGACACTTTCCAAGACAAGACCTTCACTTCAGACTGCCTCTAAACAATAAAGTTCACTCTACAGGCAAGACTCACATAAGAATGTAATGCAAACTGTGGTACTGTCTGAGGGTTGTTGTTTTTTGGAGATCTTTCTTTAAACATTTGGTAAGTATGAACCGTGACAGCCTTATTAGAAAGACAAAACAACCTGACTGTTTCTGTTAGGCTTGATAACCTCCCAGCGCACCCTCCTCTGCTTCTGCAGGATCCCAATTCTAGCACAATGGGACTGTGGGAATAGGATGGGGAAGCTCATTGATTTACTTGCATGTCATTTAGTCATTTTATTGTAGGGTTTTTTTAAATACACATTCTATTGATTTATATAGAGACAGGTATGTATTTTGGGATGCATTTTATTTTCTTTTAATGCAAACTACTGGTGAGACTTGAAACTAACAAGCGTGATTCATCCAAAGAAGACTTAACAAGCATTTAATGAAATCTTACAACGAGGCAAACAAAAGTTTAATTGAATAGTTTTTGCCTATGCTAGTCTAATCACACGCATAACTAAAAAAATAGCATATTAGATTTACGGTGCACAGCTCTGAGCCAGCCAGGGTAACAATAATTGAAATCTCTAAACAATAAGTTCATACTAAAGAGCAGCATGAGAAGTCTCGTGTCAAACAGGATGAACAGGCTTGTATTGAAGGATCTCAGAGAACTTGCCCAGACAGTTTTACGGTGAAGTGATGTTTGCTAACAGGTAAACACCTGCTGTGAGGATTCACAAAAGGACACGCGGGGTTCCTCTGGGCGGGAGAGATCAGCTTCGGTTAAGACACAATTGTACCGGCACTGATATAATCTGTTCATTTAGATTTTTTTAAAAATAAAAAAGTAATAATAATTTTCACACAACTTATAATTAATGTTAGTGCTAGAAAGACCAAATGCGCACTGCTCAGTTAAAGCTGTACTAAGTAATCATTTGGAATTGAATGACAAAAAAAATGCAGATAAAGGAATCCTGATGATATATTTCTCATTATATTTAAAGAATAACACTATCTCTGAAGTGCTAAACTGGTGGTCCCGACACAATAGCTTATGAAAGCATTGTGCAAGTGCGCTGACCCGTTAAAAATGTCTGTTGCTTTAATGAACTTCCTGGATAAAGAGTAAAGTGGGGACTCATTCAGAAGGGAAGACGGTGCTCTGCCCCTGATCCACAGCACTCAAATTACAGTCGCATCTAGAAATGTGATGTACACCACCCTTTGGAAGCCATAAAACTTCAGCTTTTGTCTGCGTGTAAGTGAATGTTCACGTGCATATGTTGTGACAGGTGGTCCGGCCTAAACGCTTCTCATGTGAGACCGCCGCATCGGTGACTGGCTGAGTGTGAATGTAAGCATTTACATAGCTCTAATGTGGAGAGTGTATTGCTCTGTCATTAATGTTCTCCGCGGTTCAGCCTGCCTCATTACCACCCCGAGCCATCAGGAAAACCACAAATGGTGCAAAGGTTCGTGCATTAACACGTGCGTTGAGGAAGAACTGAATGGACTTAACCCCCTCACCTGACCCACACACACACCTCACTTACCGTAGATGTAAGAAATGGGAATGTGCCACTTCAGTCAAAGAGTTCAGATGTGATTAGCGACTGAATGAAAAGGCAGTGATGAGGCAGTTCGCGACATATTTTATTTGGTTGTTGTTGTTTTGTGTGTTAATGTGTGTGTGTGTGTGTGTGTGTGTGTTTTTGAATACAAATAAAGAGTAAATAAAAAGTGAAATGCATTTCATCTAGCCTATGTAGTACTCGTAAGTATACCATAGCATGCTAGTTATTACAATAATGATATATTTATAAACGTCCATTTAAATATATCTAAATGTATATTTCAGAAACTTTTATGCAATTAAAACAAACTGTAGTTAGCACATCTTATATACATAAATCTGAATGTCATGTATTTAATGCGTTTGCAATTTAGTGCATTTAAAATAAACATTAACACTGAATAAAACGCTTCAGTTAAAGTAATAAATTGCTTTGAATGTCTTCACTCACGTGTTTCCTCTTTAAAGCACGGCAAACAATTATAAAACCTTAACAATGTACATTTTTTATTTTGACATTATGATAAAGCGATTTTTTTCTACCTGAGAAAACATAATAATGGAAGTGTACTCTCCGTCTAATTCATTAATATTATGTTATCTGCTCGTTTTTTAATGTATTTTCATATAGGCTCCTTCGAGAGTTTAAGTACATTACAAATGCACGCCGAATACAATTATGTACACTTTTTCACAGAGGTAATACCTGAAACAGAAAACCCTCTCAGTCTTGTCCTTCCGTACGGACATTCTGACACACATACACAGTGAAGTGACCACCGCTGACCACGGCTTTCAGGTCAGCATGAAAGAGAGGCAGTAAGAGACAGAGAGAGGGGGAGAATGAGACGGGCTAGAACATCTGCCCACTGAGTCTCTTGAGAACAGATGGGCCTGCGGGGAGAAAATAACTCAGCCTTAGGCCGGCGTTCTGGAGGGAATACGAAAAAAAAGCAGGGACAAAAGAGAGAAGGGGGAGGAGAGCGCGGGGAAAAAAAGGGTAGGGGGTTTGTTAGGAGGGAGGCGTAGAGGCCAACGGGTTCCAACAGACCTGAGACGGAAAGGAGACGACGAGGCTAGAAAGAGGAAGAGCGAGAGGTGAAACAGACAGGCCTATACAGCTGATCAAAGACAGTGACAGCTGGAGATTAACACACAGGACGGAGCAGAAGAATGTGAGGAGGGGCAGAGGTGACGCGGCTCATCAGTGTGAAACAAGCAACAGTTGAGACGATATTAAAATCGATCTGATAACATGTCTTCACAGTTTCCAGGGGATTATCAAAATTATCCACACGATTTTTCAGCCTTTCAAAATCAATTTTGCAGAAAAGCTGATTCCTCATTCTTAAAATGAAAGGTATTGCTCACCCCCAAAATGCACCCTCGTGTCGTTTTTATGAACACAGAAGAGGATATTTTGAGTCAAAGTCAATGGAAAGGAATCAACTGTGAAATATCTTTCTTTACTTTCAGCAGAGGGTTTGGAACGACGTAAGGGTGAGGGGAAACTACCACAAGCAGCTTTCTTTGAATCGGTAAACTGCATTACTTCTGAGCGGTTTTATTAATTAAAGAGTTCGTTATCAAACCCCAGTCAGCCTGCGATGCTGCCTTTTTAGCCACTTTGTAAAGACACAGGGCTCTGCTGCGGGGGTCCTGCGGCGCATATTGATGGTCTATAAACACTGATTGTCCTCATTTAAAAGGCATTGAGAGGTAGCCGTAGTGCAGTAAAATGGGACGTTTGCAAATGCTCGGCACAGCCCTGTCGAAAGCAGCCTGTAATTGTGTGTGAAGTGGACTATCAGCGGTGTTAATACAGCTCTGTGTTTGCACCCAAATGTTTAATTCGCCGATTTGCGAATGCCCCTGTGTGTCAAACTGAGCTCAGCAGCTTCTATCCAGTCATTAATAATCCATATCCCACCTGCTGATCAATATTTCATTATGCTTGTCATTTGATGCTAGACTTTAACCGCTCTGAATAGTTGTACTGGGCATAATGTACCCTATTTAAACATGCTGTTATTACTAATTATTATTATTACTATTATTATATATAGTATGTGGTTCATTGTATATATGCGTGGTCTATTGTGAGAATATTTAACAAGTTCACATTTAATACTGAACTAAGTGTGAACAGCTGTTTGCAGACGCTTGTAGTGAAGCATGTTCCTCCTAAAGCTTAATGTTCATAAATAAATATAGTATAAATAAGTTCTAAGCATAAATAAGTACTAATATTAATTGTACAGTGACAATTATCAGTGTAGTTGTAAGGTTAAAGATTTACTCTCCAGGTGATGAGTGATGATAACCTTTTTTAATCAAATAAATATCAGAGAGATATATATATATATATATATATATATATATATATATATATATATATATATATATATATATATATATATATATATATATATATATATATATAGTTGTGTTTTTGTTTTTGCAAGAGCTGTTTTTGAACCACCCAGGAAGAGAAAAGGAGTGGCAGTTTTGAGGTGAAACTGTTTCAGTAAACATCCTTTAACTTTACAGAAAATGACAGTGAACTTTCAATACTATCTACAAACAACTATCTACCTTAACACTCCGGCTGCTGTTTCTAAAGTGAACTTTAAGTCACTTTGAATAAGAAAGCACTGTATCTCCGTCATCTCGACTACGGCACTCATCACAGGAGAAAAATCATAAGAACTCAATTATGACGAGAGAAAACCTCTGAACATATCGAGCTGATTCTGCCAAAATAAATTCCGTTCTTTCAGCCCGTTCTGTCCCAGCAGCACTCAAGAATCAGTGAGCCGTGTCAAACAAACATATAATTGCTAGAAGGCAGAACTGTTTGTTTTAGATAAGTGACAGCAGGCTGAACACTGACTGGAATAAATGTTGTGTGGTATGAAATGAACATGCAGTGTTTGAACATGCACACACACACACACACACACATCAATGTTTATTCTCAGAAGGATGGGAGGTGGAGCCGAGGTGCTCGACATGATATGCAGCAATGTCTCTGACAAAACGTCTTTTTTGTGTGTTAGCATGCACATATGTTTGAAAGTGTGTGTGTGTGTGTGTGTGTGTGTATGTACAGGTTTATCCTTCATTGTGGGAACCAAATGTCCCTACAAAAAAGTACAAGTTGAAAACTGCTGGGTGTCCGGGTCTCTCTCTCTCTCTGTGTGTGTGTGTGTGTGTGTGTGTGTTAGGTGGGTGGATGGTTGAGTTAAAGAGGTTAAGAGGTGTATTCACTACAGTTGAGAGCATCTCCTGTCTTTTATTTTCACACAAAAATATCTGCTTTTACTGTCCCTCATTAAACACCACAACGTGTCAGATATGTATTATATTGACAGCTTGTTCACTGCCCAAATATTTAAATATTTATTACAAAATTATAAATAGATGTTAAACTGATAGCAGGTGAAGAGTAAGTTATCTAACAGTGGGAGCATATATTCTATTATTTATTTTATTGCTATTATTATTATTTTAGAAATGCATATTTCTTGCATATGTATATTGGGTTGGACCAACTGTGTATATAATCAACATACATGGCAGAGAAAGGCTGTATCGCTAACGTCCACTAGAGGACACTACAGGCACAGTCTCACAGGTTTTCTAGGTCTCATCAGTTGTGAACGTTTATTTCTATGATCATAAACACTACTCCTGAGTTTAACGTAATTTTAATGTACGTTTAAAGATCTCTGGATACTTGTTTTTTTTTTAACAGCTGAACATGACTGCTGCATTTTTAGGACGCATTTCAATCAAACACACATCGCATGCAGATTTGACGTTGTACCGATTTCCGACCCCCGCCGTTTACTACCCTCCAGTCGTGATAGGATTAGGGTTAGGTGTCGGGAAGGGGTTAGGATTGGGCCGTCGAGTAACTGCTTCAACAAGGGGCGTAACAATTTGGCAGGGAGTCAAAAGATCGCCGCAATACCCTTTGACCTGTAAATCACAGATTTCCGGTTTCAGGGAACATAGACGAGTAAAGTCATCCAGGAACGAAATTTGTCCATATGAAAAATGAATTTTGTGATAAATCTTCATTAACTGTTCTTCTGACTGCTTTGGGACAGTCGTTTAGGCTAAAGGCCTACATTTAGACTATTAACAATGTAGAGACAATAAGAGTCGTTTGATTATTTAGTTTGTCTATCGTCCCATTATATTACATAGAGAGTGTTGTGTTTAAGACCTGTACTGGGTCCTTCCATCTGAAATGAAATCAATAGATTAGAAATCAATAGAATAGAATAGGCAATAGAAATGTTTTGGCTTCACTTTTCACACACACACACACACACACACACACACACACACACACACACACATAAGTCCTTTTCACAATCTGACATGACTGTGGAAAAGTGTTGATTTCATCTGCCCAGGGGAGAACTGGCCCCTACCTGAGCCTGGTTTCTCCTCTACATCTACCCCAACCCTTAATCCTACAATAATGAAAAAAAAAAAAAAAAAAAAAAAAAATATATATATATATATATATATATATATATATATATATATATATATATATATATATAATTGTTGTACAGTGTGATGAAAAATACTCTGTATTGATATGCACATGCCTAGTAGCACCATACGCACCGCTTCTAGCCAACAAGGCTCAAGAAGGATGCATACATATTTAAAGAGTTGGCTAATTCATACGAATGCGTACAAGATTTTTAAATCCCAGCGACAGATTGGTTTAGGTTAGGTTTAGGTCATTCGTTCGTACAAATTCATACAAGTGGCAACTAGTAAAATACATAACATTTACATTAAATCTTATAAATTTGTAAAAGTGAGGTCGTACGAAATTAGCCATCTGGTAAAATATGTATGAATTGCTTTTCTAGCCTTAACCATTTGATGCCGTCATTCACCATAGCAATCAACGGATAGCTAAAAGTATTAATATGAGTAAATAAATAAAAGTGTAAGAGATGAGTGATTTTTCTTCCTTTTTTATTAAATATAACAATCAGAGGTGATACATTCAAGCAATGGAATACATATTGAACCAAAATATAAGACAGTAAATATCTAAAAAGTAATAATAATAATAAATTACATAAATAAATAATAAAAAAAATGTAAAGGTTTACATGAACATCTTTTTCAATAGGTAGTAATACTAAAGTTGTCCACAAGATAGAGCCACAGGATTATTAATTTTAAGCCAAATCTTTTTCCATCACTTTGAATGGCTCTATATTTTGAACTGTAGTCTCTTTTGAAACGGTTGTGCATTTTTGTTAGCTGTTTCATCAAACTCATTAACTTTAAAAGTGAACTACTGATTTACCACTGTAATATTTTGAAATATGCATGGCAGCTGTGTCATCTAATCCTTCAGCCTCTGGTGCTTAAACATTGATGACTGTCCTACCAATTGTGGGACATTTTTCAAGCTCTCCCATGTCAGTGAGCTATGTGCATTTTTCTTTTCTTTAAGTGGTCACGCAGGATTAAGATAAGAGATAAAATGGGATAAGATTATTGTCCAAACAAAGCAGCCAGTGGAAATAATGCGGAAACAGCATCATCTACCGGTGGTAAATTGATCTTAAACGTAGGCCTAATGCTGGAGTTGGTCAGTTTGTTTTTTATATGATTGTTTGCAGTTTTACAGCAATTCGACCACCACGACAAACCATGAAGGTGATTTACCAGCTATTACAGCAAACGACAACTTCATACGTCTGAACATAAAGTGGAATCTACTGAAAATAATTAGAAGATTTCGAACCTCAATTTATTTAAAAAATACCCAAAACTCCGAAAGGCTTTTTACAAAATCACAAATAAATAAATAAATGTTCTTATATGGATGACCCAGCAGTGAAAAGCAGCTGGCATCAGTATGGGCAAATTACAGTGATGACACCTGGTGTTTGAAGAAATATATTGCAGCGATAGATAACATTACTGAGGCTGCCATCTAGAGGGCGTACTACTTTCCCATGTCATGTCCCATGAAAGTCATTTCAAGCAATGTTTCCTGGGTAAACGAAAATACGACTTGAATTCAACCTGTGTGTTTATATCTACTGATATGGTGTATTGAGGTTAGCATCTCTCTCTCTCTCTCTCTCTCTCTCTCTCTCTCTCTCTCTCTCTCTCTCTCTCTCTCTTAATTTGGCACATGTTTTAATCAGTTAATTCATGTTGAATTAAGTGGAATTTGTTTTAATTTGAGCTCTGCGTTGTAACATGTTAATTAATTAACATGAATTGTCCTCCCTACCGCTTTTACCTGTATTGCCATTAGAGACCTGCGGGCGTGTTGCAGAAAATGTCCTATCTTAGGTCTTAACTTAAGATGTGATATGTTAAATTGGGATTTTTCACAAATTCGTATTACAGAAACAAATCTTAACTTGATTTGGGATTCGTATCCTATCTTATCTCTGGTTAGGAGATCTTGAACGGCACGGCCAGGTTCGACGATCCACTCTCGGGTCTGTTACCAAGCAACCAACACTGCTGATGAGATATGTGAAATAATAGCGAATACTTAACTTTGAAAATCGCGTTCTGCAAAAATAATATTAAATAATAAGGCATTAAGACCCGTTTACGCCAAGGAGGATAAGTAAAGATAACTATATAGCCTCCAGACCAGCGGACGATAGCTTCTGTTTATTGTAAGCGCACGTGCGCCAGCTGCTTTAAACTCTCGAGCTCGTTCTAGCAGGGTGGATTCTGATTGGCTGTCAGCGTTTGCGTCGTTGTTGAAAGTGATTCCAACGATTTCGTTTCTCTGGCTGTGAACCCTGCTATTTTTTATACTGCTTTATTGTTATCTTTATACTTATCATGCTTGGAGTGGACTGGTGTGTTGTCCCTTTCACTGTAACCGCCGCGCGACGGTGTGTTTACTCATCACAAGTTAACACATCTTCAGGGTCCACTAAGAGTCTTCCTACCATTAAACATCTCTGTTCTTCACTTTCAACGAATCGGAAATATAAAAGCATTGTCTGACAGCGCAGTTGTGGTCCTAACTGAAATTGCCATGGTTACCCAACAGCTAAGAGAATGTTTGAAAGTTGGGACGTTTCTGTAACGCGCCCCCTGCTGTTCGACAGAGAGTTCCGCTTCGATGTATTTAGAACATTTAGAACCTCAATCAGACGCACGTCAGTGTGACGTCACTGAGACTAGCTACAAATACAGAGTGTGTCTTCAGGAGAATCCAAGGGGAGGTGTACTGAGGAAACAAAGGATTTGATGTTCAGAACAGAATAATTTGAGTAATTGTTCATTGCCCACTGGGGGCGTTTTTATTATATACATTAGTTTGCATTTATTAAATAACACATACTCCCTAACTACAGCCCCTACTGTTCTCATATCATATTAAATTAGATGAATTACTGTAAAATCAGTTTTCCCTTCTGGATCACCTGTGTGAGCTTCGTGGTGAAAACTTCTACATCACTCTATAGTCCATAGTAACTGTACAATAAAAATGTATCTTGACTTTAACTTGTGGTTATTTTGGGAACCCCAAGGAGGCATTTTCCCCCTTTTAATATTACTTACTGGCCTAATGGTGGTCAAAACACAACAGAACGACAGAATATAAACATGTTAACTCATGCATAGTATTAGGTAGCCTATGCTGCTAGAGAGTTTGTAAAATCAAACCAAAGTTTTTTATATCTCAGCTAATTTATATACACTGGCATGCACTAAGATGAGATAAATTAACTAGAAAACACAGCTAAATTGAGCATAAAACAACACTGGTTTGGAGAAATCTTGACCCATTCCTCCTTACAAAATTAGATGAATAATGATAAATGACAATTCTTTCAAACTTACCAGTTTATAATATTAAGCAGCATCACCGTTTTCAGTAAATACAGCTAAAAGCCTAACTAAAGCCTCACACGTTCATATAAAAAGTAAATTTAGCAGCATGTGGAGATTTGTGGAATATAATTTGTTATTATCATAAATGTTAACTATGAATGAAAAACAGTATTTGTTTTTAACAGTATTTAACGGCTATGTTTCCACTTTTGTAATATGCAAAACATTTTTACAAAATTATAAAACATTGCGGTGGAATTTTTTTTTTGTGACACTTCCTAGCGTTACATCATTATGCAACAAGTGACTGTCTTTATGAATTATTCTTTGAATATTATCCTTCATTTAACATATTTATTCAAAAGCACAGAATCGTTGAGGGACGAAACGACTCAGTGTTTTAATGAGTTAGTCATTAGATCATTTACACAAACGATTTGTTATTCTTTCGGTATTCATGTGTTAATTTTTTGTTGAAAGATTGATTCGATGCGATGTCCACTTCCCGTTGTGCAATATGGCCATATTTTCAACGACTAAAAGTATGAATTTGATTGATTTGAAAGGGTATATTGTGCAATTATGGTCCAGATTAAAATGTGCCCCCTCTGATTACGTGATACAATTTTCCATGAGACATTTTTCACGTTGCATATAGATAACCAACGTAAATGAATATGCTATATTTTGAAATATTTTCTTTTTAGTAAATACTAGTTTTACCAGAACCCCATATTTCCACATGCTTAAAGGCCATAAATGATCCCTCTCTCCGCCGCCGCTAGAGGGCAGTAAAAAGTCTGCGTGAAGACCACCACAAAGAGCACTGAGGAACACAGTCAACAATTATACAATTAAGCTGTAACACACAAACCTTCTCCAACTTCCCCAGACCGCATGTGTGTCATTGTGTGGGTGATCTCCATGGTTACGAGCCTTTGATCTCGTCCCCTTATGAGGGACACTAGTGAAAAACAGCATTCACATAGTGTCTTTGTTCTCTATGGAAGGTTCCATCGCACGAAGAACAGGTTGGCTGCAAGTACAGGCTAAACAAGGCTGATTTAATCTGCGCAGGGGATGTGTTGTGTTGTGTTGTTTTGTTAGCAACCAGACGTGTATAAGATGTGTACAGAATGCCAGAGATTTTAAGGCAAGCATGAGTTCTACGAAGGCTGCTTGGTGAACATTAGTTCCCTTGGAGATGAACTGATGGAAATTTAAATAAATAAATACATTCATCCACACTCTTCAAAAAGATAGAGTCAAAAAGATACTTTACTTTGTGTGAATGAAAGAAATTGCTTACACAGAGCTAGAATATTTGAAAGCTATCGATTACATTTCTCAATCTATTACGTTTAAAAGTTACACAAAGGAAATGTTAGATGACAGTCAGTTTTAATGTTGCATTTTTAAAGATAAATATAAGCAAGAAAAATTATTACATTATTAAACAACTGATTTGTATCATTATACTTAAAATTGATTACATTTTTTTTAAAGTAATTTATTATATTCAGCATTTAAAACTTTTTGACTTTTTAAAATGTAATTTTTTTTTTTCAAATGAATGCTAACTTTCTATTTATTCCAAAAATCCTAAAAAGAAAAAAAAAAATAGCACTGAAATAGAGCATCGATAATATTAGGAATAAGCAAATCATTTTCTGAAGGATCACGTTAAAAATACAGCATCCCAGCAATGATTTACATGTTAATATATATTAAGATAGAAAAGGAGTTTACCATATTTTTGACTTAAAAACTTCTAAACAGTGGTATACATAATAAACATAATGGACATGTGCCGTAACACGTTTTCTTTCTTTTCTTTTTTAGTTAACCTAATTATGTACTTCATATAAGTTAACTGAGCTTCATTTAAATCAACAGTCGAAACAGATCCGATAACATCTACTTGCTGATAGATTTTCACTCCCCGAGAACTAAATGATTAAAAGAGTGTAAAACTACGGCGTGAGATTGAAACAAGATTGCATTGTGTGCGATACGAGCCCAGCCTGTCTCTTTAAATCTCTATAGCAGGTTGTTCCCAATAAATCCATGACTTTTCTCAGTCCTGGGCTGATCACAGTAGTCTGGTCCGACACTGTTTACTCTGCTTCCTCTGTCTCCTTCTCACTCTCTGTGACAGGAAGTGTAAACACTGATCGAGTGTCAAAGTCCAACCCACCAATTCTCACCTCCATTAAAGAGTGTCACCTTGCATAACTTTCCCAAATACCCCCCTTAAACCCGCCGTATAACTTCACTACCCCCTCTAAAATACCAGCGTAAACTGTCCCCTGCTCCTCGGGACCACCTGCGTGGGGCTTGGAAACAGGCTATCGATAGATCACACATTCCATTATTGATTTATTGAGATTACACCAAACATCGCATTCTGTCGCCACAATGTTCACCTCCAGGGAAAATTTCACACCGTCTTACACCAGTGTGTAAAAAGGCATGTAGCCGAGTGTGACAGAGGCCGCGACGCATGACAACACTCGCTCCTGTGATGGCCGTAAACCAACAGACATTACCAGATCAGGCTAAAATAACAAGAAGTCCTGCGTCGGAATTAAGGAAAATATCTGCATTCGAAGATCTGTATCTAGAGTACACTTCGTACGTTTTGTATTGGTTGCATGATGTTACCGAGTGTAATTAATCATCGTGGTTAACTGTGGATATGACGAGAATGTTTCTTTGAATGATAGATCACAGGTTTGTAACAGAACAAGATGACGTTTCAATGCCAATAAATTGATCCAAAGCGGCAGCGAGGGCTGTTTCAAATAAATGTCGCTCCTCATCAAAGAATTCTGAAAATGGTGCATCACTTCTGACAAAAATATTTTTTTAGCATGACACACAAAAATAAATGTTCTCAGTTTTTTGCCTAGAATAGGCTTGGTTCTTGATTTTGATATGTGATATGTATGCATAGCAGAAAATATTCTCAACTCAATAATTGAGGTGAAAATCATCAAAAATGCTGGCAGTGGCTGGTAACTTAAAAGAGTTAATACACTTTAAAATGTCATTTATTCTTGTGATCAAGGCTGAATTTTCAGCATCGATTACTTCAGTGTCTTCAGTGTCACATGACCCTTCAGGAATCATGCTAATATGCTAATTCGTACTCAGTGTTAGAAACCATTATGCTGCTGCTTTTTTTTTTAGGGGGTGGACTGTGATTCTCATGAATTAATAAAAAGTATTAAAAAAAACAGAATTTATTTAAAAAATAAATTTTGTATTACAAATGCTATTCAAAACTTTGGGGTAAAAGATACCCCAATAATACTTTTTTTCAGAAGGGAAAGACCTATATTATTAGAAAAGATTTCTATTTTGCGCAAATACAGATTTTTTTCACTTCATTCATATTCACAGAGGAAATCAAAGAAAAACGTACCGCAGGCAACACAACAGCTTTAACGATCATTTGAGTCATGGGACACCGAAGACTTTGTGTTTTCTGTTTCAAAGTATATTCAAAGAGGAAAATAATAGAAATTGCAATAAGATTTCAAAATCCTTAAAAATCGCACTCATCCCCAACTTTCGAGCACCAGTGTAAATCCTGCTCGCCTGACACACCTAGTATATAAATATTTCTCAGACAAATGTGTAATTATAAAGATGCAGAGAGAAATAAGGAGAATTTAAATGTTCTCCACATGATTGAATTTTTCAGGGCAAAATGGTTCGGGCGTTTGATCCAAGGATCAGATGATTTTGGTTTCTAAGTAATCACTTTTCCAAAAAAAAAAGCAATCAAGTCGACTCATTAGTCTTCAGTTCCATCCACGTTCTATTGTTGCTCCTGATGAGCAGACGAGAACGAGACAAAGAGCTGGAAGGATAATGGGACATTAGTTGCATGGCCTGAACGATGGTGACAACGGCCCGGTGTTTTTAAACCCTGCAGGCCTACGGAAGAAAAATCAAGCCCCTGAAATGGAAATAGGACCTGTTGAAAATGCTGGACCATCAAGTCGAGGTGGAGTCAAACGGTGTCAGACAGCCAGAATACACAAGACCTTTACTCGCTGCCCCGTCACGCTAACCTTTCTGCTATTCTCACACTACAAATATGACAGATATATGAAATCTGCTTCATCTCATGTCTCATTCTCACTACATATCGTTAGCATTATATAATCTACAAGATGTTGTAGAGAAACGGCGTGGCTCGCAACCATCGTGTCTTTGATGCTTCGTCGAACGTGCTTGTGTTAAACTAAAATAATATAAGCTGTCCAAAGTTATATATATCTTGAAGAGTATCCAATAAATGAAGCGAAGTGGGGTTAATTTTAAGTTACGGCATCAAAAATGTAGGTGTTTGAAAAAAAATCATCACGGATAAAAGTACTGGTGTGGACAGAAATCATATTTTTGAAATCACGTGAATGAAAACATTACTCAGCTTTGGTTGAAGCACGTTTTTTACGATTAATTGCGGTGCACACCACGTCCCGGCTGAAATGTGTATTGAAGCTAGACGTAGGTTCTACCTGGTCGTCCAGTTAAACTGCTCGAAACAGCAAAGGTGAGATAGATGGGCCTATTAGCCTCGTTTCTTCTTGATGACCCTGACGGTGCTACTGGAGTGAATAGAAGCGGGATGGTCCATTCTGCGGTATTATGCGACTCCTGCATGTGTACAGAAGTTGTCTTGATGCCTATTGACTGAGGTGAGATAATCAGGGGAGATAATTGGTCAGTTTTCACCTCTGAGGTAATAATCTTAATGTCGCTTGCTAAATGAAACACTAAGCATTATATCCCAACAATAAAACCAATAGCACTTTTTTTTTTTAGAGAAACAGAAACGTCTTTAACCGAAGTCGAAACGGATGGACAACCTGCTAAGCCAAAAGAAAAGTGAGAAACTAGAAATGCAACAATTTTTCACTTTAACCTGCATTCATTCAAAATAATAATTTATTGCCACATTTAAGATAATAAAACAGACTTAAAGACAACTGTCTTTTCTGTACGACTTTTTTTATGCCTGAAAATCATTTTAATTGAAAGTTTGGAGTGGCGGCTTTGGGCGAGTTTCGGGTTTACAGAAAAAGGATGTTGTTGAAGGAGGGGCAGCCTGTGCTTCACTATGACTATGAAAAGGACCACCAACACAAAAAAAAAGCTCATCAGCGTATTCTCCGTCTGGCTCCAATACACAAACCAGCACTCGGCCTTGATTTCGGTCGATGTCTGAGCACACGTTCTGACCTTGAATTCATAAACGTAAACGCTAGATTATAAAATCATGTACCCCACGATTAACAGAGGCAGATCAGAAGGAAACGTGTGAATGAATTGACCAAAGCGTAATTAGTTCTGAATCGCTATTTGTGTAGTGGAGTTGAGCATGGTGATGCACTGGAGCGGCGTCTGATGAGAAATACAGTAAAGAGGATCAGGGGGGAGATGAAGTCATGTGATCATGTGATTCACTGTGGAAATCAGCTGTGCTTTGGGGTACAATAAAACATTGCAGATTGTCTTGCTTCCCACAACTGAAAACCTGTTATAGGAGAAACCATTAGACGTCGTTTTCCACTAGAAAAAGCTGTGTCTATGTGGCGAAGACATGCAAGAAATGGCTTGAGAAGAAATCCACCAGGTTCATGTTTTTGCCTGGCCAGAGTCAGGACCCACTTTTTAAACAATTAAAGTTTACAGACAAGGGTTCTGTTAAAGTAGAGTTCTCTTTTCCTTCTCTGGTGATAAAAAGAAAAGCCCTTGTAACTGCACGTAACGGCCGCGCGCGCAAACACCGCTTGTCCAGATGCGCTCGCCGAGGATTCAGACGCGAGGACTAAACGGTCATCTGTAAACACCGCCTCGCTCGGCGTGATTCCTTTCTTTCAAGCTCGTTCAGAGAAACGTGTTAACAAACAAGGGGGACTCGGTGGAGGTGCTCAGAAGCGGGGCTGCTCCGGGCGCAGAAGCGCGCTGTTTGCGCTGTTCATTAGACGCGTCGGTGTCAGGTGCGCCGCTGTAATTAGAAAACGCGCCGGTCAAAGGAAGAACTGTTTAACTGGGCTTTAGCGAGTCCTCTGCGCCGGACTTGGACGCGGAGAGTTTGCAGAGCTGATTATAATCCTCCCTTGAAAGAGCGCGTCTTTGTTCTAAAGCAGTGTTAGAAAGCAAATCACTTCCTTTAGTGAAGCCGCTGCTTTTCATCTGCGGCGTTTCATGTCTTAATTGAGAGCCAGTAATGGGGACTCCCTCTTTACATAAGTGATTTCCTCCCATCACTGGTCCTCAACATCAGGCTTTGTTCAGACGTGAATTATGCTCCAGGCGCGCAAAAATATCACCATGCTTTATTTTCACTCTAAATGCCGACATAAAGGATAATGAGTTCAAAGATGTTAAGTGACAATTAAAGTTTAGGCCTATTTTGTGTCATTTGTAACTCAGCGGCAGCTAATTAGTTCGAAAAAGCCGCATAAATAATAATTGATAATAATCAGGTTAGATTTGAATTGAATGCATAGTCAACTGATTTCATATATATATATATATATATATATATATATATATATATATATATATATATATATATATATATATAATCATTTGAAGTGGGTCAAAAAGTTCAGCAAAGTTGTCAGGAGGCACAATAACATTTTGTTTTTTAAGGGCACTTTTACATTTAGGGCACCTTTTAATCCACTTCAGATGTTGACTATATATATATATATATATATATATATATATATATATATATATATATATATATATATATATATATAGTCAACATTTGAAGTGGATCAAAAGGGGACAAATATATTTTGGGGACAAATTTGTGCCCAAAAGGTTGGTAAAAATCTGACAAAATCTAAAAAAATTCCTCATTTCTAAAAAATAAACTAGGGTTGGTGTAAGGCAATAACACATACATAATATACATAGTATAAAACCATTAAGCCTACGGAGAGTACCCATTCAAATAGCTAAATGTGCCTATACGAAAGAGAACAAATTATTAAATAATATTATTATTAAGGTTTCTACTCCATGAGTCAGGCTGCTATTTCACAATTCCAGTACTGTCTACAAGTAACAATATGTGCCGCTCCGGCCTTATCAACCTTTAACCCATATCAAAAAAAAAGAAAGGGGCTGAAGGAGTTAAGAAATTAAGAGGAGCCCAGTATCACTGTCTTATTAAGTGTACTATGCGGCGGAAATGTACAACAGATTAGCCGCTCATCGGAGTCGCTGTCCCCACACGAAGTAAAACCAGCGGGCTTCGCACTCGGAGTGAGAAAAGCGGAGCCCAGGTGCGGCAAATCTCCTCTCCAATTTTCGGCCAACACCAAAACCGACAAAAACACAATTGGCGCAAGGTGCAATACGCGCCAGCGCCTGATTGAGGGAGGAGAACTGATCAATGTGTTTACATGAACCACAGTGGAAGAGATCTCACTATTATACCTACTTTCATTTGACACCTCGAGACTGAAACTGGAAGTGAATTCTGACATTATCCACAACACGTAGGTGTGAGGCTACCGTTGTCTGCGCCGTAAAGCATCTTTTCATCATTATGCCGTAACAACGTCTTAGTTTCAATCTAATTAACTTATCGCAATCATTTCTGCCCGATTTAATGAGTTTCAACTCGTCTGGTTTTCTTAATCAGTAAGCGACCCCTAGAGTGGTTGAAAAAAGCGCACTCGTCGGGACTGCAGGTTGGCACCGCCAGTTTGATTTAGTGCGTGGCCTAAATTACGAATTAGTTCACTATAACCGCGATTCAAAGGTTTAGGCGACAACCTGGAGTCTTAAAGACTGGCAACAGACTTTCATAGAGATGTACGGGCCGAGTCCTAATGCGATTAGTAGTTTTTTCCCCCTTTTCTTTGACCTCTGAATGTGAGGGCATTTGTTCCGCTGCGTGTCGCTTTCGGCGGTGCCCTTTGAATAGCCTACACGAAATAAGATGATTTGGGTAACATCAATGCACTCTCACAGGACAAATAAGATGATTTGGGTAACATCAATGCATTCTCACGGGACGTTTCTGTGGCGCACAGCCATACAGGAATTTGTAGTAAATCTGGACCTCCTGGCTCTCGGCTCTTGACCCCCTCTCTGTGTTTCTGGGCTACCTCCGGGGGCATGTAGTGCAGAGGGCCATTAGGATATTTGACAATCTCAGCTTGTTACAACTCCATCAGTTAATTGGATCCCTTGTAGAGCCGCTCGTTTGACTCATCTGCCACTTAAAAAGACAAAGGCGCGCTGGGGGTCGTTCACACCTCGCGCCCCCGAGCAGGTATAAAAAGAACCGCTGGCTCTCCAAGCTTCAGTCCACTCCACTCCACTCCTCACGAGGTCGAGAACGGCTCCACCGCGGATAACTTTTAGCCAGCTTTTTGGACTTTTTTACCTACCCAAACAGAAGCCATGCAGATGCCCGGAAGAGCTTATGAAACCTACGGACAACCAGTGCGTCCTCTGCATCCGGACTATGCCACTTCGTCCAAACCGAGCGCGGGGAAATCCTTCACGATCGACGCTCTGCTCGCGAGGCCCGACCACACGGAGAGAGACAGGACAGGCGCGTATCGGAACGTATCCAACCAAGCGCCGGTCTCGAGCTCCGCCGTCCCGTACGCGGCACAGGTGTATTCGCAAATGCCGCACTTCGCGTACAACCAGAGTATCATGCACACGCACGCCGGGTATCCCGTCTTCTGCTACCCGCCTTACGGCTACCAGACAACGTGTCGTGGAGCTGTGTACGCGCAAGGTATGTACGACACACGGATATTTACTAAGATAAAGGAAAGATGTCATAGCACCCTAACCAATGCGACCTTTCTCACGCACAGATGCCGTACTGGCCAAAGCAGCGGTCCACTCTCACTACAAACACAAAGCCGGAAAATCAAAGCGAATGCGCACAAGTTTTACCAACGAGCAGCTGTCCAGACTGGAGAAGGAGTTCGCAAGGCAGCAGTACATGGTGGGATCAGAGCGCTTCCTCCTGGCATCTGCTCTCCAGCTCACAGAAGCACAGGTGAATAAGCATCGGATATGAAATACAAGCGTGAATGGAAATATACAAGTAAAGTGTAGACCAAATATTTAGTTCCCGTTTCAGACGCTAACTTTTTAGTTTTTTTTTGCAATTCCAGGTTAAAGTTTGGTTCCAGAACAGACGCATCAAGTGGAGAAAACAAAGTCTTGAGCAACAGCAAGCCAAACTAGCCAAACTGGGGCTTGCTGTGCCGACGAAAAGCCCCGGATCCCAGGGAAGAGAGGATGAGGAGAGAGATTTCACAGAAGAGTCTGATGTAGACATTGACATCGACGATTCACTTCAAGACTGAAAAAAAAACAACAACAACAACAACAAGAATCACAGTCGCTGTTACTTCATACGATGTGCTTCTGTACATATTTGATTTTTCTCTAGATGACACAGTCTTCTCTATTTGTACAAATATTTAATTAATAGATTTATATTTAAGGTGTTTCTCTTACGCACCATTGCTCTTATGAGGGTATCTTTGTTTTTCGTTAAAACGTTTGTATATGGATGAAATAAAGGAAATATATTTTTAAAATTTAATTCATGCTCTGCTTTGTCGTGTCTCTGAAATTTTTACTTTGCAATTTAAACATTTAGGGTCTCCGGGAAAAAAAAACAAACATGTTTGTATCTCAAATGTGTAAACTATTTAAATATATTTACTAAAAATAACTGGTTAACCTACTTTAAAATATACTATGCATGTGCAATCTAATATCAACTATATTGTTACAAGTTGAAATTTAGTAATCAAACGGAGTAACTATGGTTACATGGATAATCTTTCATGTTCAGGTTGTAAAATGTAGGTAAACTGAGTGGATTATTTCATGTGTAGGACAAATAAAAATGTATGTTGGGATACTTGCATATTAACCAATACAAAATACTTCACTCAGCAGTAATAATCCAGTATGTTGCTGATCAAATAAATGTATAAAGATATCCAAATTCATACATAGTAGCTAATATAGACCTAACTGAAGGAGAAAACACTATTATAATTTAGTCATTTGTTTATTTAATTACAATTGCAGGCATTTTGCTACTTTTCCGAATGCAAAATAATGTTGATTTTATAACAAATGAACTGAAAATGACACTAGGCTGCATAATTAATAATCACAATTGCAATAAAATCAGAGGAAATGAGTATTAATGCAATATTCACTTCTAAAGGTTTACAAAAAACAAAACAAAAATCTGTCTAATCTAATGAACAGAATCAGACTCATTTGGAGTTGTGTCAAAGTTGGATGAGAAGACAAAAAAAAAGAGCTTATCTGAGTTCCGAGGGCAGCTGTTGGAGCCAGGTAGTGTGTGTCTCCATTGTAGACAGAGCCTTTTAGACATGGTTGTGTCTTCTTGTTGTCTCCGCTCCGCAGCAGACTAAGACAAGCTAAAGCCCGTTAGCATGGAGGCTTTGTGCAGCGGCTGGCTTAATAGTCTTGATAAGGGTGGATTAGTAATCCCGCTCTAAGAACACACTGATTACTAGTTAACAAACTCGTCACAATGTTTCTGTTCCACTCTCTTAATCCAGTTAAGCCCTAAAGGTAAGAATACAGGAAGGCCAAAGAAAGCTGTTCAATGATTAATACAATAAGTTAACACAGAATGAAATGATATGAGAAGCTGATGAGCTTTCAGGCCGATACACTATAAATAGCTTAATAAGACTATGTAGTATTTCAGGCTGTTGTTACGTAAATGTCTGCATAATTTTTTTAATGCAAATTTAAATCATGCCTTCGTTTGAATAATAAAAAACGTCTTACAGTAAATGTATTTGTAAAAGTGCACTGGAAATGCTGCAACACTCATTATTGTCCCACGGGTTCCATTTCACATGATTACTGGCTTTATAGAAGAATAAAGCCTATTATGAGAGCACTGTCATGGAGACCTCTCTTCCTTAATCCTAAATCCTCTCCAAACAGGTACTTCTGGAAGCTCTCTGTGACATGCATCGCGCAGATAAAGGGAAAAAAAAAAAAAAAAGAGTGAGAGACCGCAGAGCAAGAAATGGAGCGTGCATCGATCTTCTGCTGCCGTCCCGTCTCTTCCGCTCTTTCCTTTGACCGATTCCCGTGTTTTGTTTTTAACGTGTTTGTTTATTTACGTGTAGACGGACTTTCTGTGATGTGATCTGGCGTAATCTCGCCGTAGGCCAAGATGTCCAACAGGGAGGGGGACCCTGGGAAAAGCCACAGGACAGAAGCAGCAGGAAAAGGGGAGGAGAGCTCACCGTTCCAATTAGTCATCTCTCACCCCCACAAGCCACCTTCAGGGCCTCCGCGTGCCCCCCACTGCTAGTATTAGCACAGTGTCTCGCTGATTCAGGGATGCATCATCCTCTTATCTTACACCCCTTAGTTTACAGCGGCTCCCTTCGTCCCCAGAACACAGATTTAAA
The DNA here is from genome assembly GCF_018831695.1 of Puntigrus tetrazona. Classification (NCBI taxonomy): domain Eukaryota; kingdom Metazoa; phylum Chordata; class Actinopteri; order Cypriniformes; family Cyprinidae; genus Puntigrus; species Puntigrus tetrazona. Next base: position 5,230,502 of record NC_056711.1, on the reverse strand, counting down.
CCCTCAGATCAAGGGATGAAATCGGTTGATAAGCACAAACAAATAGGCGAAATCCTTAACACAGACAATAACGCATGCGTTTATACGCAAGCCGGTCATTTTATAGGCTGCCGAATAACTGAAACAATTAGTTTGTGCTTTAGCATCTATACAAAACAAGTAGCTAGCTTTACAAGTTAGCTAGAGCTAATTTAGGAAGGCCTAATATTTGCTACCAGTTTTAATGTAGTTTGTTTGAAACATGGCTAATTATGTGAGGCTAACCGTCCACGCAGAGAAAAAAAACTATCTTTTGCCACCAGCTAGCAAAGCAGCTCCGAGTAGATTTTTTAGCGTGGAAACGTAAAAAAACGTTGAATTTAGCATTTTATTTGCAGCGAGATGCGCGTCCACTCCATCTAATGGTCATTAACATTAATCGCCAGCGTTTGAAGTACACGCACGCTATTGTGTCTTTGTGAAAGGTTTAGTACGCGAGCACAATGACTTCTAACGCGTCGACTGAAAGGCGGGCTGAAAGGAGCGCAAGGCCAGGCCTACTTAAAACGAGCGCTTTATGCTAATGCGACGCCCAGCGCAACATTTCAATGAGGCCTTTTACTCAGGAAATTGAGCCGTTCCTGTTTTCCCAAGCTTTCAGCGACAACAACGACCATTAAGACGGACGCAAGTGCAATTTCAAATCAAAGACGATTTCGCGGGCAGAACCGCGCGCAGCAGGCGACTCCCAGAGTAAACACCGAGGAAAGAGTTGCATTTAAACTAACTGAGCCGGGCCCGTTCATATCGGTGGGTCAAGACGTGAAACGAGGGACTGCTCGACTTGTCACGCAGGTGGCAGCAGCGCGTATGTTTGTGAATTTTCCCAGCTCGTTCGGATCGAGTGAAAATCTGCAGCTTCTTAATGAGAACAGATTAGCTAAACACACGAAGGTCGCAGGAGACAAAGTGGGCGATTATTTTTTTTTTTTTTTTTTTTTTTTTTTAACCGGAGGAAGCGTGAAGCCCGGCTTCTTCTTTTTTTTTGTTCTTTCTCAAAACAGTTAAGCTTAACGTTTTCGTCGTTAACATTTGTTGGTGTTTTTGCTATTTTTGAACTTAACTCTTTGAGCGTTGCTGGAGTTTAACACGCGCATTAAAATCTGTCACGTTTGTTTTAGCCGTAGGCTAGTTGTCTACTATTGTCAAAGTAGCCTGCGATTGTTAAACAAGTCTTTTTTTTTTTTCTTTTTTTTTAACCAAGAAGATAGAAGGATAGATGTAAATATGATAATCTCAAACATTCTAATTTCGGAATTATTCTAATTAGTGGAATTGGACTTTAAAATGAAGTTACTTAGATACAGTATAGCCCCGTTATTCTCTATGATCAAGAACAAATTATACAAAGTCACGTGTTTTGTGATACCACTTGACAGGCCCACAAAGCATTATTAAAATAAAGGCACAAATATCTTCACTTCAATTGTGTTGAAATCCTCCATAAGATTTCAAACTTTTTTTCTACTTTTTTTTAAAGTCCCCTGTTAATAAACATACAAAGCAGAATCCAGTATAATATAAAAGGTATGTTCATGTAATGTAATCAAACCGAAGGTCATAAGGATCGCAAACTAAATGCACGCGTGCCACTACGTTTCAGTATATTTTTGTCTTTATTAAAAATTCTAAACTCAAACCGAATTATTAATTATTTTCTTTAGCCTGCCCCACTACGTGGAAATGTCATAGTAAAGGGCATCCCTGTGTCTCAAAAACAGAAATCCCTCAGAGAATTTGCAGGTTAAGGTTCATAAATGTCATCAGTGGGATTCCCCGGTCTTCAAAAAAAAAAAACTCTAATCATGCTCTGCTGTCAGAGTAAAGGAAACCATGTTTTCTGTAACCAACAGATAGTGATTCATGCGTTCTGTCATTATTCAACCAAAATGTTTTATCTGTTTCCAGAAGTAATCTAGCATCTAAACAAACCATACTTGTATGAGTAATTAGAACCTGGCCGTATCTCCCACAAGCCCTTGAATAATTATGGGTAGCACAAGAAAACCCATTTTGTGACAGTTGAGCTGACATAGGTGGAACTTTTCTTTTCCCATCATTATTTTCTGCTACCGAACCTGCTTTGAGGAGAAATTAATTTTGGTTATTTAAACAAACCGATAACCACAAATGAATCGTCTGCTATTAAATATTCGAATTATATTTACAAGGAAGGCATGACAGAAACACCGAAGTTTTTGTACAAGAAACATACCGTATAAATATAAATAATATATTTCAAACCACATCTGCCGTCTTGAAGATTACGATGAATCAGAGTCCATAAATTTATCTTCTCTATCCTTCTTCTTCAGTGACTCAATCTTTCATTTTCAAACCACACAGAATATTCGGCTGCATTGTTTTGGTCTCATTACGGTGCATATTAACAATACTCAGTCCAAATACTGACTCCTCAGGCTCCCTTCACTGTCAGAGACGTTCAGCAGCTCCACCACTTCATCTCCGTCGGTGTCCTCCTCGTCCTCGGCCTCCCTGGACGTCCGCAGCTCCCCTTCACCCTTCCCTCCCAGCTCCAGGTAGCCTTTGGCGGGCGGGTTGGCGCCCCTGCTCCACACCCCAGGGTCAGTCCTGTTCTTGGCAGCCTGGGCCGCAGGGGTTCGATCGTCCCAAATGGAGGTTTGCATGGTGCTGTCAGCGCGGTCTCCTGATTCACTGCGTTGACCCCCAGCGTAAGGAGCAACTGCAACCGTGGACTTACTGGAGCATAGCCCCATGTGTCCTCCTTCTGTGTCGCTTTCCGTGTGAGGCGAGCTCCGAATTCAGTCCCCTTTCACTTCGGACAGGAATGCAGCTAACGTTGCACTCACTTCTCGCAGCAATCCAGAAAAAACATCTATTTTTGGTGTTTTCCGCTCTCAGCTGGTTTGAACAGAAATCTTTGTCCGACCACTTCAACGGGACCTGAAGAGCTCTTAGCTTCACATGTCCCAGCAGCCTGCCACCTCTCTCTGGCCAACACACAAGCACCTTCAGATCAGCCAAAAACAGTTCTTATGCTATGGTGATAAACACAAAGAGCAGGCGTTTTAACAGTAAAAATCTCTCAGAGATAAGTCATTTAGGTGTGCCATAAGTAATAGTCAAAAAACTGCATCTATATGACAGAGATTCTGAGTTTTATTTTAATCTCACTGGATAATAGTTCTGTATTACTAATGAAAAATAAATAAATAAAATAAAAATAAATATATATACATATATTTATATATATATTTATTTATATTATATATTATATATATATATATATATATATATATATATATATATATATATATATATATATATATATATATATATTAATATAGCTAGTAACGAGACTTATTTGTATATCACAGATACATGACAACAATTTAGTATTCTTGGATTGGGAACTATTCTTGCGAATCTTTGTAAGTATTTGTGATAATTACTAGCATTTTCTGAGTGAAACATACAATTTTTTTCGTAACCTGCTAATGCCAAAACTTCCTGGTCTTTAAAAATAATTTAATTATGCGTCGAACCTCCAAATCTGCACTGGTGTGAGTTCAGGGCAACAAACCGCCGTCATCCCCGAGAGTGATCAGTTTTGTAATTTCCGTTATTTTTGCCAAACGTATAATTCATATTTCACGCCCGCTCGAGCATTCGTAGCTATCTTTAGTTACGTCTCGCATTAAACACAGAGGAAAGAGGAGTAGTCAAAAAAAGAAAGAAATTAGTTCAAAAGTCCCTTTTGAGAGATAATCTTTCACCCAGCATAGTCATATTTTAGTGTCCAAAACAGATTTGGAAGGACGTTCTCATTATGATGCTGCCAAATTTTCCACACGTGAATGACAGATTCAGAAGATAAGGTGTTAATGAATGGCAGGTGTACGGTAACTGTGGCTCTTGCCCATGGGTAAAAGTGCGTTTGTGGGCATATGGCAGGGATTTCCCTCTTCTATGGAATTTTTCCTCGATGAATTCAGGCGTTTAAAAGCTGAAGACCTGAAAATTCATCAATCAGACCCGTTTACAACTTCGCCGCATCTTTACAACTGCACGACAAATTTGAAAAAAAAAAAACACAGAGCGATGAATACCCACGCATGCTTAATACTTCTGCTGGCCGCTGGTCTTTCTGCTCAGAAGTCAGAGTTCGAGATAGACTTCAGAAAAATGGTGAATACAGTAAAACTGAAGGACAATGGGACACTTTTGGTAAGTACTACAACCCGTGCTACAAATCGGACTAATTTGAGGGCGTTTCAAAAATACGCATTTCGAAATGTTCAAACACCTGACATTGTTACTGTTGTTAATTCACAGAACTGCACAGAAAAATGCGAAGAGGTAACGGTAAGTACTCACAAACAGTTTTGGATTTTGTAATAGTTTCAGAGCTCTTGGAGCGAGAGCCGGGCTGCAGAAAGTGCGTTTGAAGGCAGACGCCCGTTAATACGCTGCCTCTCATACATGCTGTTGAACCACAGCCCAGTGCTTATCAGAATAACACGAGATAGCATCATATTTGTGCATTGCTCTGACTTCCTTTCCATTTGCATGATTGTTCCATCAGTATAAGCTCAAATCCTTTTGCTACCAGAGAAGTAATTTAGTTTTGACTTAGCAGTTTCATTTTCTACACTCTCATGAAAGTGGTGCTCCAGTGCTCAAAACACCCGAAAAGTACACCCTTGCTTCTGAACTGGACGTTTTACAACTTTAAAAGTGTTATGTATTAGCGCCGTATGTTTTTTCTTCTGAGATCGCACACTGGGTTTTGCCATCGGCAGACAATACTTTAGTCTGGTTTAATATAAAGCAATAACAGCGGACTCTTTTTATCATCCAGGAAGCAGCATGCAAATGTCGCAGATTCGCTTGTTCGGTGAGACACGTTTATTTTACTCTGACCTGCAATCAGATGTGATCAGAAGTCATTAATCATTAGCTTTCTCGCTTTGTTTTGCTTACCTCATGCTTCAGAAGTGGCATTTAGGTTGAACTTGTCAATGCTTTTTAAAGATTTTCTATTGCAACATTACAATTGTATACTTTGTTCAGCTGTGTCTTTTTTGAGGAGGAATATAGCAGCGTTGTCTTAATGGGTGTTAAATCCTGAGTGTTGTCTCATTCTTTTTAGGCGGGAACCCCTTTTTTCAAGTGCATTGAAAATGGCCTTCGCGATCTCAAATTAAGCCATACTGGAAATATAATCAACAGACTAATGAACAAAGTAAGAAGTAATTCTTATAGAAGGAAAAGTCACTTGTGAATTGCATCGGTTTGCAGCATTTACAGCCATGTAACTAAAATGAATCATTCTCGAGGCATATTTGAAGGACTAACATTTGATAGCATCCATTGTATCTTATCAATTTCTCTTTTTTTTCCCCCCCACGACAGGATCTGGACATACAATATGAGGACACAAGAGTACTGACAAGCCAGAAGCTGGCACAAGAAATGTCTCCCAAAAGCTTTCTCGACTACATTTTGAATCTCTATCAAAAATCAAAAGCACAAAATTCTGGTTGATATTCGCATTTATCTGTTTAATTTATAACATATTTATATATTTATTCAGTTATTTATTCTTGTTGGTATGAATGTTTCAAAGTTTACACAATAAAATCAAACTTCAAATCTACTGCATGTAGCCTATTCAAATTCATCAAATAATGGCATCTCATTACGAAACGTTTATGAGAGAATGCATGTTGGATCAGAATTAATTTTCCGGTCAATTTCTAAAGTGGACTTATTTCATTCGATTCAATTCCTCTTCTTCATCCCATACTTAACCTTATCAGTAAAGGCAAAGTAGATACTACTTTAGTAGATACTAAATAACATACTTCAACATTCAGAATGGCAACTATTGATAGTAATAATTTAATAAGTAGCCCATTTCACAAGTGTACAGGTGTTCAAATGATCCATATTATAATAATATTTCCATACAATGTTTGCTCTTATAAATATAACAGGAAATTACAAAACGTTTTTGTTTTAATGCATTCATTTAAAACATGTCCATAATTGATCTTTTTTGTGACTACCTCTACAAAACGGTTTAACGCAAACAAGTTCTTAACCACTAGAGGACAGCAGCGGACAGTAGGACAGTGAAACAATCTCCAACTGGGGGTTTTAAGCTCATTTAGAAAGTAATGTTACATTTGTAAAATAAACGGTAGAGTCAAAACTATTCTTAACGGGGTACCTTGCCATACAAATAAGGGAACAATCTGTGTGGAACTTTAACAGAACGTAGCTACATATTTAATAAAATATTTTAAAATTTAAAAGAGTAAATATAATACAAAATAGAATATTTATATTTTATTTTTAAATATAAAAACGTCAATATAAATACGTGTAAAATATAAAAAATATATACATTTACATATAAATTATATTTTATATTTAATAAAATAAATGTACATGTAAATTAAATTAATGTATATATTTACATTTAAATAATTCAACTTAAAATACTATATTCACCTATATATTCTATATTCTACATATCACAAAAAGTCACAGAGTGGGGTCGGTGCACGTCACAATGCCTAGAATACAGCCACTAGACTGAAAGTGTTGTGTGGAGTTACGCTTCTCTCTCTGGGTTTGGCAGACTGCACCGTGCCGGCTCTAAAGCGTGGTAGAGGAGAGATAATGATAAGGGTTGCATTTCAGGGTTTGGCTCTGTTTTAATGCTTCAGCATACCAAGACGTTTATGCTTCCGGCTTCATGGGAAGGTGTTTGGGAAAGGCACTTTTTCCAGTGAAACAAAGCAAAGGTCTATTAGGACGTGGTTGGGTGAATTTGGTGTGGAAGAACATGACTGGCCCGCACAGCTAGCCATATTGTACAATTACAACCATACATTAAATAATATATTTTGTAACATATAATGCATGTTTTAAGTCTATCAACCCAGCTCATGAATGTAGTTTTGGAAGCTTTTCACCTACATAAGGGTCCCATATTTGCGTGTCACAGTGGTTAAGTTCTCTTGGTTTTTGGATGTTCTCTTTGAATCCACGAGAGTGTCTTGCTTCACTTCAGAAATCCCAGTTAACAAGTCAGAGAGAGAAAGTGAGATAGTGTTTGCCTCCTTTAAAACGATTCCTTTCGGTGAAAGGTTTAAATCTGTCTCCAGTCCTCCCATCCCTCTCTCTCTCCCTCTCTCTCTCTCCCTCTCTCTCTCTCTCTCTCTCCCTCTCTCTCTCTCTCTCTCTCTCTCTCTCTCTCTCTCTCTCTCTCTCTCTCTCTCTCTCTCTCTCTCTCTCTCTCTCTCTCTCTCTCTCTCTCTCTCTCTCTCTCTCTCTCTCTCTCTCTCTCTCTCTCTCAGCATGGTAGTTTTTAATTCTGTGTTTGTGCAGATGGCTGGTTGCCCCATTAGCATTCATTACAGATTCCTTGAGCACTTAATTATGGAACAAGAGAGAAGAGTGGCAGACGGAAACATTGAAGAGTCTCTCTCTCGCTCTCTTCCTCTGTCACTTCAGTGCACCTTTAGGTTCATGTATGGCACAGATATCACCCATGAACATTTTTCCGAATGCCCGTATAAGCAAATACGCACTATATTCCTTACCTTCGTGGGAAATGACATAGATAAGAAATATAAAAATGCAATTTGTGTGACAGTAGAAATTATTATTTGCTGCTCATTTTACGCGACGCCACGAACGTAGCTGAGCTGAAATGCCACGACGATTTCCGGTACAGCACTAACTCAGCAGGTATTGCTGATAAGCATAATAATAATAATAATAATAATAATAATAATAATAACAACACTGTAGTAATTGTTATAAGCGTGGATATGAATGCTACCACTTGAATATCAGATGCTGAGTTTTGAAATCTTAATAATTTAAAGATTAAAATAAACAATTGGCATTTCTACCTCGAAAACAATAAGAGTAGGCTGCATTTGACAACACTAGTAGATAATTATTAGTAATAATTTGCTAATATTTAGGCAGCCGATACGTGTGCGATAAGGTTTATAATTGGCTTGCGCTTTGACGTACAAAAGCAATAGCGCGCGCGCGCACGTAATTTACAGGAAAATTGCTTCGGCTTACAGAAATAAAAACCTGCGTGATTTTAAATATGAAGCGCATTATTATGGTAGGCGCGATTTCGGTCGACGTTTTGGGCAAAATAAATGCCTTATTAAGCCTTATTGAATGTATGATCTTGACGCAACGACGCAGATTTGAAGTTTAATCGTGTAACAGTGTGTGGAGGTCCGTGCGAAATAATAATAAAAAAGCATGACTGTGCGCATTCACGGTTTTTGCTTTCTAAATAGGCGCTCAACATGTTGTTCTGCCGACTGTAATGATTTTCTAATGCGCACCGGAGTTAACGAGCCCGTCAAACATTTAGCCTAATCATTAGCTTTAAAACACAACATGAAACGGTCGCTGAACAGCCCCTGGAGATAAATATACATCGGTCTGTAAATTAATAGCGAGGCAGGAGTTCTGTGTAGCTTTAAGCCTTCTTCCCGGTGCCTACACATAAAACCCTTATCAAACACCGACACGGAATATTTTCAATAATTTACCCGCTCGGTCGTGCAGGCCAGAGCTCACGGGTGCCGTGGCGCAGGCCGGTCCGCTGACCGGTGAGTGACCGGAAACAGGTGCAGCCCGAGATCTTATCAAGCTGCACTTCTGGAAATCACGCCGTTAAGCGAGTTAATACGTTACTGCTGCGCGAACGGGTCAGCGACTCTCGTTAGAATCGACAGGCACTGGTTAAACACTGAAAGATGACCGCGGTCACATCTTCGACGAATTTGCTCGGTCTCGGTGACCGTTTCATTATGTTCTTGTTTGTTTGTTTTATCAAAATGAAGTGAATGGTAAAACTCTACAGCTTTAATAAGAAGTAAAAATGAGAACAACTGCAGCAGCAGCTACAATAACAACAATAATAAATTAGTTAGGCTCCCGTGCTGTCTGGAAGATTATTACTGTTGCTGTTATTATTATTATTATTATTATTAGGCATATTATTATTGCTGTTGTTGTATTAAAATAAACAATATCCGAATATTATCTGAAACCATGATACTTAATTGATCATCTAGGAAATTATAGACTGCGTTATTAAAGGTGGGTGAAAATAAAAATTAATATTAGAACTTGTTGTAGGCGTAATTGCCAGAACCAACCGAATGCTTGCTCTACACTCTTAAAAAAACAAAGGTTCTTTAGTGATATCAGTGGTTCCACAAAGAACCTTTACCGTCCATGGAATCTTTTCATTCCACTGAAGGTTCTTTAAATTCGAAAAAAGGTTCTTAAGTTTAAATAAACTGTTCTTCGCGTTGTTTTTTTAAGAACCGTTCACTAAAAGAGGAACACCGGTTCTTTTTCTTGCATCGCTGTGAACCCACCTTTATATGTACTCAACCATAAACGCTACAATTATTAAGATTTCATATTTAATACAGAACGGATGTGGGTTTATGTTAGCCTACTCAAAACAATTTTTTTTGCTTTCTTGCAAATATTCTCGCGTTTATTTTTTTCTTCGCTATCGAAGCAACAAAACCATCCACGTTTCAGTAATGATATTCCACTATTTTATGTTTCTGTATTTATGAATAGCCTAGCTGAAAAAAACGCGATATTTGAATGAAAAGTTAAAGAGCAAACCCTCTTTCTGTAGCTAGTCTTAATAAGGCTGGAATAGACCCCAGATTGTAGTAGCCTACACCCTGAAGGCTTGCGTACTGTTGGACGTGTGACAAGGAAAATAGTTTTTGATTATCTACAGCGTAACTGACCCGTTGGAGGCAGCCACATTGAAGTGAATGATCAAACTAATAGAGTTCATTATCTGACCCAAATGAACGAAGGACCCGCCCACCGCCGGAGCTCCGTGCGCCAAGGGCTTTCATCCAATGAGTGCAAGTCTCAGACGACACTGCGTGGCGTCCCTCAAATCCAGATCCATGGGTCTCGAGCTCATATTCTCACTTTTCCTTTCATGATTTACGGACACTCGTGGATCGATGGATTACAGCGCCACTGGCCAAAGTAGGGAATATTAAGGCGTTTCATATCTAGTTTCTGACTTCTCTGCGATGCCTTTCTGAAACAGCCGCTGACAGGGGTCACTAAAAAGGAGTTGCGAAAGGACGCGAAGGTGAACATCATCTGCTGGACTTGTACGGCTACCGTCACGGACAATGTTCTCGGCAACGGGGAAGCGCTGTTTTACCATTGAGTCTTTGGTGGCGAAGGAAAGCCCGTTAACGCCAGAAGACCCTATTCGCCCCACCGCCCTGAGCTACACGGCGCCCGCTGACAGTTTTCTTAACGGCTATCAAAGCCCCGCAGGCCGCGCGCTTTACCCGAACCCCGAGCTGGTGTTTTCCGAGACTGTGAACCACGCGCCCCTCAGCATGCACCCACACCAGCTCGGCAACACGCACCTCCAGCACCCGCACTTCTTCGGCACGCAGCACCGCGAACCGCTCAATTTCTACCCGTGGGTCTTAAGGAACAGGTTTTTCGGCCATCGGTTTCAAGGTAAGCATCTAGCGCGATATCAAATTATTAAACTTTTTTATTTTCCCCACCTAACTTAAAATAATAAAACAGCGCATGCACGCGTAGGCCTGTGGTCATTTCTCCAAGAGTGTTCGATAAAAGTGGCCCGCGCGTGCCGCGCATTAAAAGGCACGGCGCGGGAACTTCTTTGACGTCTTCAACGCGCGCTCGCGGTCACTTCAACGCCGCGGAGCGCGATAGCGCCGATAGTTGGAGCTTGTATCGGAAAGTAGCGCCGGATAAGCTGCAAATGAAAATCACAAACGATGCGCTTCCGGCTCCGGCCGTGCCCTGAGGCGATACTTACAGCGGGACACACAGATTCAGAGCAGCCTGTCCACGCACAAAAGCACAATGTCATACCTCCCGAAATGAACGCATTATGTTCCTATGAGCTTATAATAGCGGGATTAGAGAACAGTTGTGATAACAGTAATTGCTTGATCTTGAATTCAGAATTTGCAGCAGTTTCGTTCAGCCCACGGCAAAACTCTGCTTAAATTTATTCGGTCTTAATGCAGTTTGCGATATGATAAACAGCCTAGCGCAAGATTAGGCTTCCTTCCTCTTTTTTTTTTTGTTTGACATTTTAATTGTTTATTTTATTAGGCTAGTTGACAGTCACTTCTTAATTAATTCTTCTGTTATTACCCACTAATATATTATTGCACACCAATCACTTTCGAGCTAATGGCAGACGACGAGTCTTCTCTAATGAACTCGTTACAGCTCATTATCGCTATTTTACTTCCTTAGGTCGCTGGATGGTTTGTTCTCTTCGGGTGTTAAAACTCGAGTCTTGAGACGATTAAACGTACGAACTGAAAAATGTTAATATAAAGGTCAAATATTATTAATTAGCTAAAAAGTGCTAATAAATTAGCTAACAGTGATAATGACTCAGAAGAGTCTACTTTTATGAGGGTGAAGGCTATACAGGCCATTGCTGATAATTAAAAGCATTAGCCTGTTAATGCCGGGTTTTGTTTGCTGCATCCTTTTTAATTAAGAACATTTAATTAACATTATTTTTTTTTATTTTTTTTTTCACAGCCGAGTCGATCATCAGGTTAAAGGTTAGGCTTAAATGCGTTGCTACTGTGTGCATAATGAGTGTTAAAGGCAACCTACACGGCCATTAATGATAGAAAGTAATAAAAAAAAGATATGCGCAAATATGTGGCATGACTATTGAGTAATTAAATGAATTACATTGATGATTTAATAAAACCTTACTGTTTTGATGTTTTATACACAGATAAATTCAAATAAATGTATAAAAAATATATAAAAAAATAATAAAAAATAGGCCTACAGTGCAAGAGCCATATGGAAATGTTCTGATTGTTTTTATAATTTCTCAGATCTTTATAAATACATCCCTAAAATGTTATTCATTCATAATTTTTTTTTTTTACTTCCCAAAATCAAGTTCAACGTTTGCGTCCAAAACAAATTGAAGTGCGTTAATAGCCTCTAAAACATGCTACAATATAGCCTGCACTATTCCAAAAACTTTTGTATTACATTCTCAGCGCTTAGTCTGCGTTGACATTTGTTGCAATCTAAACGAATGGAGCTTTCAAATGATACCTGGGTTATAGTTAAATTCGTGGGTTTAATGAAGCCACCCCGCGTCGTCTACTCAATTGAAACATCCTGTCATCGTTGGTGTTATATCATTACTATTACTATTGATCTTGTTATTGTTATTCCAGGCAGCGACGTCTCGCAGGACACGCTGTTATTACACGGACCCTTCGCGAGGAAGCCCAAGCGGATCCGCACCGCGTTCTCGCCGTCCCAGCTGCTGCGCCTGGAGCGCGCCTTCGAGAAGAACCACTACGTCGTCGGAGCCGAGCGGAAACAGCTCGCTAACAGCCTCAGTCTGTCCGAGACTCAGGTAAACATCGCCAAGCCCGCGCTTTAACGCCACGACGAATTCCGTTGTCCTCGTGCGTATCGAAAACCTGCTTATAGGCGCAAAAGCGAAACGGTCTTTACGCATGTACCCAATAGAGAAAGCGGCTCGGTCGAACAGACTAAAACTAGTTAAAATAATTATTGCGCAATAAGTAAATAGGCCTAGATTATAATAATAGCGTAATAATGATGATGATCGATCGCATTGAGATGAAACTGTGCGATGTGTGGAAGCTGACGACTATAGTAATGAGACATTTCTTTATTTTGAATGATTAATGTTGCACTGACAAGCTGTTGCTGTTGGCCTACACGATAATGTAAACAACACTTGGGCCGCATGCTAAATCCAGAAATGGGCCAATAGCAGAATAAATCCGAATCTGAAAGGACGCTGGCTAGCCATGTGTCACTTGTTAACTGCGCTCTGTGATAATTTTCTTTTAATCTTAGGCCAAGAACGAGCTCTAACACACTTTTTTTTTTTTTTTTTTTGCTTTGCTCGGATAGTAAAAATAAACCCATTCACCCCCATCAAATGATGCAAAGCACAGTTCGAAAACGTTTTAATTTTGGTATTTTTTGGATATTTCATTCAAACTCTAGTTTTCGTCAGTGTTCCTTCATATAATGCCGTGTAAATAAGCTAAATAATTTAAGTTATATAAGAGCATAGCAAACAAGTCAAATAATGATTATTAAAATCGCCTTATATACTAACCAGGCTATTTGTCAAATTAAGGGCAGCACATATGGCCATATGTGATTTCTATATTTATTTTAATTTATAAGCTTGCGTTTTACGGAAAATGACTCACGATCTCGCGAATTTGTTCAGGACCCGCTTCAGAAATAGACCTAAATAAAAAAAAAAAAAAAAAAATAAAAAAAAAGGTAAATCGTCGTTTTCTTCTTCACCTGCGGGGTTGTTTTTGGCTATCCGTATGTTTCCCTAAATGCGACTATTTATGGCGGTATAGGCCTATTGCTTTCTTGAAACGTGTGAAATGTAGGCTACAGCAGGAACAGATAATTAGAAGGCCAAATACATTAAACGGCTAGGCTACTTAATCTCTGCTGGATCTTAATATGAAGTAATATAAAAATATTTATTTGTTTAGATTTCACGCGCGAAAGTTCTGAAGCTAATTAAAAATAGACAAAAAAAAGTACAGAGTCAATCGAACGCGTGTAGTCTGCGGACGTCGTGTGTTCTGTGGCGTTACAGAGATTCGATTAGAACACGAATCCGTTTGAACTGTGTCGCTAGGCATCGCGACCTGCCTCGGTTTATCACTAGCACTGACAGGCTAAGCCGTTAGCCGTATAGCCTACTCACCAAAACCTTCATAACACCGATGTCCTCCTCGTCTCCCGCTCCGTTCAGGTGAAAGTGTGGTTCCAGAACCGCAGGACCAAGTATAAGCGGCAGAAGCTGGAGGAAGAGGGCCCAGAGAGCACACAGAAGAAGAAGGGAAACCATCACATTAACCGCTGGAGGATTGCCACCAAACAGACCGGATCTGAGGACATAGATGTCATGTCTGACGCCTAAGACCAACCTAAACACTGCCCAAATGAACACAACAAGACCAAGAAAAGCACTATTTATTTAATGTTATTAGTCACCATATCTCAGATTCTAAACCTAAGTGCAGAGAACCTGTGAGTTAAGGATGAATTAAACAGATCCACACCCTGGACTGAACACTATAGTTGTTTAACATACCTCTGCTGGAATTACCCAATGTTTCAGACATGCGTCACCTGTAAGAAGAAATCATATTATATATGACTATGTCTTTCTCTTGTTCTTTTTTTTGTTTGTTTGTTTGTTTTTTTCGGAAGAAATTGTATTTAAAACTAACAATGAAGTTAATTTTCACAAGCCAATATTTTTAATTCCGATTATTTTGCTGTTTCTATGTATAGTCGGTTACTAAAATGAACGTTTTTATTCATTTCAACATGATCTTGCCTTCATTTATCAAAAGCAAAAGGATTTCCCAATGCTTTAAGCTGGCGGCAGCTTTTGGTAATTATAGCGACTAGATTAAAATGAGTTAAGTGTTGTGAGGGATCGGTTTACCAGCCGCTTTTAACACGAGCCATCCTGTACCCACAGCATAGAGGCAAGGGTGTATGTGTCTGTGTAAATAATGGTCTCTGTATCTAAAGGAGCGTAGGAATTAGTGTTAGTGTTTGAGTGTAACGGGATGAGTGTGTGTGTGTGTGTGTGTGTGAGATGTCATATACTCGGCCTACTGGTAAATACAGGCTGATGTGTGCAGGTTTCTCTGTAACGGTCATAAACTAAAGGCGAATGTTTGCCAATTTACACATTAGCTTCTTTATAGTGTTCATTCATCTCATATTCAAGCAAAACATGATCAAAAATGTCCATAATTAATAAAGGTGTTTCAGAGACGAACCTTATTAGCAGCTCACACCTTATTGTCCCCTAAGAAAGATATATCGCAAAAACAGATTGCAAATGGCTTTTTTTATCCAACGAAAAACAGTTTACCCTTTAAAAATGTTTTCTCGCACACATACACACACACACACACACACACACACACACACACACACACTCTCAGAAAAGGGGCTAACGCCTGATGGCTATTTTCCTCTCATCTCACCATGTTAACTCCTTTCAAAAGAAACCGGGGAAGATTGTGTTAAACGAACCCGCAGGCGACCTTTCACCTCAACATTTGACCCTGAGCCTGCGCTGTGAGCAAGGGTTGTGAGAGCGAAACGCGCAGACTGATGACACCCGAGCATCGCTGTCAAGCACGACAAGAGTGCATTGAAACAGAGGGAGAAAAAGATTGTTTTGGTGAGTTTGTTTTGAGGCCATCAGACATCCTATCCTGAGCGCAGGTGCACACATCACATCCTCTGCAGCTTTACATCACACATTCCAGGCATTCCCTAAAAGCACTCTTTCCTCTTTGGGAAAGGGAAGAGGTCGAGAAATAGACGGGCTGATGTTTGTTGATGCACGTGAAAGAGTAAGGACTCTGAGAAAGGCGCATTTAGTTTTGTATGGCTGCGCAGTTTTGGTCATTGCAATTTAGATTAAGCATAAAAACCTGATAAATGGTTAATGGTGAGTAACTTTGCTATATTTGATCTAATGACAGGTTTCTTTTCATTTTAAAGTGAAATAAATGGAAGAGAACGACAGTGGAAAAGAACGAGTCAACTTATAATTTAAAAAACCCCATAAATTAGCCTTCTCAGAACTCGGTTTACATCTGAAGGTTTTCCTTTGAAATGAAATGGTTGTTGAGCAGTGATGAGTTTTTTCTTATCGGATTTTGTAAATTAGGGGTTTATTTGACATTAATATTCATCGTTTTATTTTAGTGTTGCGCATGGGTTACCATAACGTGCATCTTTCCATATATTTTACCTCAGCTTATGGAAAAGCTATTTTTAACGAGCTCTGATTCGTTATGTGGCTAAAAATCGCTTCTGTTTTTGAGTTTATTGTACTCGGATTTTAGCAATTTGGTACATGAACATTTACTGCAGCTTTGAGTTCAATCAATAAAACCTTTATGATTAAATTCTCACACGCGCATCTTACAGCAATGTAATTCTGCGGCGTGAACTGCTTTAAGCATGTAATGGTGTAATGGAGAAGCTATGGAGGGCAAACAGAAGCTTGTTGATGTAGAGAGGCGCTCTAGTGGAACATACTTGGCTGCTTGTTTTGAAAGGAACCTCAAAGACTTCTGGGTTAAAGAAATATCACGTAATAAGCCATCAGCCATTGTTGTTGCAAACTGAATCAGTTGCAGTGGAAACAGTTATAACAAAGAACTGAAGAGATGACAAGTGTTTTACAGCGTGCTACAAATAATTATAGCTAAACCGGTATCTTTAATACATTTTAATATGAGAATAGTTAAGCCAGGGCTTCTGTTTTAGCACAAAACAGTATGGTTTTGCCTTTTTAGGATAGTTTTGTGCTCGCAATAACTTTTTTTCTCTTGATTTGTCAATTAAAGCAAAAGCTCACAAAAAGGAAGGTATGTATAAGCAGTAATGTTACCCCCATTAATGCGGCCATGTGCGTGTTGTGCAAGTGTGTATGGCAGTCCTGCACGGTTAATGATTCTACATGCGGCTTCATGTCATGTCTGTCCTCACTGCTGCCCACTGTGATCTGTTCCCGTGACAACCAGGTAGAAAAACACACAGGTCCACTCCCTCGTTCCAGCGATGGGATACGACGATAAAATAGAAGTTTACAGGAATCATTTTACAGTCCCGCCAAAGGAACTCAAACACATCCAAATAAAAGCAGAGATACAATCATCTGTAAACAATATGGAGCCAATGGACGGAAAAAGAAGAAAGCAGATTTTGCACAAACGTGTACATTGTTTCTGTTCATTAACCGTGATCATAATTTCTGGGTATTTTTTTTGAACAAAGCGAAAGAGAATAAGCTTTTGATTTTATCGTACGATTGAGTGCGTGCTTTCGGCTGCGTACAAATAAAGAAAACCAATGAAAAGAAAAAAAAAAAAGGTCAAAAAGATCAATTTTAGTCAATACTGACCTATACAAAACAACTATAGAATAATGTTCCTGCAACAATTTACGATGTGTCATTATATATATATATATATATATATATATATATATATATATATATATATATTTTTTTTTTTTTTTTCCATACACTTATGTAATTGCATTAGGTGTAATAACAGATAAAACATATATAAAGATAGTGACAGGTCTACAGAAAAGTAACAAAGAAAATGTATTAAGTAATATAGAGCATATAATATATACATTATACATTTTTCCATATAATTCCTATGGCAATTTGATATTATTTTTAATGCTATTATTTTTAAATGACAATTTAATACTTAAAGCCATTATTGGAAAATAACACAAAGGTAGTTTAATTCTATGTTAAAAACAAACCCAATTACAATTGTTACTGGTAATTCTTTTTTTTTAATTCCTATTCAATTTTAGCATGATTTGGGGTTTGCAAGGCCCTTTTAAGAAAATAACACAAAGGCGACTTAATTATGTTTAAAAAAAATAAAAAATACAACTGTTTAAAATAAAACCGATTGTTTATTCATTGTTTTAAAACAATTACTTGGTAAACATTTATTTTCAGTCATTTGTAGTCAGATAATACAGAGCCGCTTGAATGGGAAGGCTGGTAATTATGTAAATTTAAATGACATCACGGGGAAATTCAAAAGAATACTTGTTTTCGCCGCTGTAAATATCCTGAAATCCTCTATTTGCGACTTCCACGTTCAAACGCACGGAAAGAGGATGATTAGCGCTGGTGTGAGTCTGTCTCTGTGTGTGGCTCAGAGAGAATTCACATTCACACACAGCGGGAGCAATCCAGTGAGACGCAATCAAAATCTGTAATGACGCTTTGCATTTTTCCGTTCACATTATAGTTGCACCGTGAAGGACAGCGTGGAGCATTCCGACCGGTTAAAGTCCCTTGTTGTAGGTCAGGATCTGGCACTCTGTCGCAGCAGCGATCTCTGGCTCCAGCTCCGACGCGTGGATCTGAGAGACACCAAACAGGTGCCGTCAAAATACGACACACACAAATAACCACATACGTGGACGGCATTTATAGCTTCATTAACCTCTAACTACGAGGTTCGTTTAATTTAGCCTCGGTGCTAACGGAAGTGCCGGGGAAAGATTGTAACATAAAATTTCCTCGTATGTGACTCCCTCTGTTTTGATCACGGAGTGCGTTTTTTTACATTTTAATACTGACATTCAGATTCGGATCTTTTGGCTACGGCGAGGTAACCATTCACAGCAATCATTAAGTCATTAAGATGTTTAAAATGTTCCATCAAATGAGAATTAAAAGCGTGCCATGTCTTTCCAGCCTCGAGCATTTTTCACAGTCAAAACTGACACTTCAGCCATCATAAAAAGCTAAAATGAAGCAGCGAGCACTGGTAAATATCCAAACCAGGGCCAAAACTTGCAATATTTTGCTCAGAAACAGATGGCGACGAGTGTGTGAGTGTGTGAGGCAGAATCTGAAACAGACATCCTGTGGGGTGTGAAAAAAGGGGGGACAGGAGTGGAGTTTTTTGGGAGCGTTCGTCTGGAACCCTCGGAAAAGTGTAAAGAGGGAGCGAGAGAGTGAGAGGAGAGGAGGAGGGGAGGGGTGGGAGAGGAATAGAAGTAGTTGGCAGCACATATGTCTGCGGTTCAGTAACCATATGGATGAACAGCTTAATAAACACCATTTTAAACCATAACCGTCTCGGCGGCAGACAAAGAGAAGGGGACGGAGAGAAAGTGCGAGCGGATGGAGGGAAGCGCGCGCGAGTGCTCACCTGACTGTTTTGGGGGAACAGGCTGATGGCAACAGGCAGCGCTAGGCCGAACGCGCAGAGACACACCACGCTGTGAACGGGCAGCCCGAGACGAGGCCGCTTCCGCAGCAGAGGGAGCCTAACGTACGGAAACACCCAGAAAAATGCATACGTTATTGGCAAGGCCGTGAGCATTCCCGCCATTTTTCTTACCGAAGGCGCTCGCGGACACTTTTTTCCGAACTGCTGCGCGCGATTGCTCCCTGACACCACAAACCCCCCACCCCACCCCAATCTCCCCTCCCTCCTCCCTCCCTGGCCGCAGAGCGCGTGGGGGGTTGTGGGATAGCGTGCTCTGCAGGAGTCCTCCAGAGTAGTCCTGCTTTAATGAAGGCAGCGACTGCCTAATGATGACTTCATCAACACATACGCATGATGAGCTTTAATTGGCCACCAGAAACTCTCTCTCTCTCCTCTCTCGGTGTATGTGTACGTTCGGGAGAGGAACGGAACGGGGGAGAAAGGATGTTAAAGACCTTTTATCGTGTCCGTCAACTGCTCTAAATAAATCAACACGCTCATCCGTCACTCTCGTGTGAAGAGGTCAAAGCTGAACTGAAGTGACACGCAGTCGCCTATGATGCCTGTGCACACTGTTTATTTCCATGTTGTGACCGAGAGCCAAGTGAAAAGCTGATCAAATCTAAATGTAATCTAAATGTAAAAATGAGTATAAATATTTTTGGGTAACAATTTACTCGAAGCCTTATAAAGCCTAATAAAATGATATAACGCATGATATATTATCAGAAATAACTGTAAGCAAAATTAAAATTGTTGCAACTGAAAATGGTTTTGTCATGTATCTTAATGCATTAAAGACGCCACAATGAATAGATATGTGTTATAATGTATTATAATATCATTTTTACAATTATTCATGAGAGCAATAAATTATAAGGTATATTTTTGCATTGAAAATACTTTTATAATGCACTGTATTAAGTATCAAGTGCTACTAATTTTTAATATTCCACTGAAAAAAAGCTAAACATTTTTTTTAAAGGTAAGTGGTTATTTATTTTATTTTCTTAATATTTAATTTAAATTTGAAAATTAGTTGAAAATGAGTCAGCTAAATTCGTTTATTTAAACGCAGCAAAAATATATCGAACCACTTAACTTGAAATAAATATTTTTATATATTTTTAGCGTATGGAAAAAACACAAACCAAAACATATAAAAAACCCCTGACAGTACAGGTCACTATATATTATCAGTTCCTATAACAATAAAATCCGAAAGAAGTCATTCAGTCTTTCAATCGTCTAATAAGCATCGTATTTGTATTTCCTCGGTTAGGTCTGAAGCTCATTTCAATTTCCTCTAGATCATTTCATGCGACACCACTGCGTCTCGCAAGACAGCCTGAAATCATTATCATGTTTTATTGCAAAAATGCCGTCGCTGACTGTTCAGCAAAGCAGCTGTCTTCGTTTTCGGACACAGCGAGAGAGACAGGTGAAAGGTTTAAGCAGCACACATATATCACACAGACTCCTCTCAGCGCTCTAATTAATCAAGGATAGCCCCGGCCCTCAGCCCCACCCTCAAAGCGGTGACCCTCCTGCAGCCCTGTTCTTGCTCCATTGAGAGCCAGTGAGGGTGAGCTGACAGGCAGCATAGCAGAAGACAATCACCATTTACACACACACACACCTGCGAATCAGAGCAGGAAGAATTTGAGGAGGTTGCGACATAGTCTAGCAAGCCATGAAACCCATCGGATTCTGAGGAAGAGTCGATTCCACTCTTCAACAGAAACGTGCATTTTGCAACTTATAATTAGATGTAAAAGGAGTTAAGAGTGAGACTTTTGAAAAACCAAGTTACCAAACTCAAGTTTGAATGCAAGAAAAATATAATTTAGAGGTGGCATAATATTGCATATATATATACGACATCTCTTGTCTGGCGTTAGACATTAGAAATAGTTCAAAAGCTAAAGTTTTGTTTCAATTAATCCATTTCTTTTCCTCCACAAAAGAAGACTATTTAAACATCTGGGGTTTTTAAGATTAGCTAACGTTTTTTTAAAAGACGTCTCTCACCAAGGCTGCATTCATTTGCTACAGTAAAACATAAATACTGTGAAAAGTAGTATGAAAAAAAAATGTTACTCGTGTGACTGCATAGCTGATTTTTCCAGCCATTTCTCCAGTTTTTAGTGTCACGTGACTCATCAGAAATGGTCAAATGTACTGTTACTTTGGATTAATTCAATGATTCCACGCTGAATAAAAGCAATAATTTTTTTTTCAAAGAAGAAAATCTTACTGGCCCCATTAGTCGTGCACTTTATTTTAAGTATTTTGTAGTCGTGATTTCTGTAAGGAAAAGGCTGAAATTTAACCTGTAATTCACTGATAGACCTCAGTAATCTATAATTCACTGATAGACCTACACGGCATTTTCTGAAGGAAAGCATATTGCACTGATCACTACCGTCATATTTTGAACCTGCCGGCCAAACATCTTCTTGTCTATGTAGGAATCCAAAATTTTTTAAGGTTATACGATGCATAAAAAAATTGTGATCACATCAAACTGCGAAACACAAATCTACCAGAACATATGGTGCGCATGGGTGTGGGATTTCTGAGGTAAACTGTGTGATGGTGCTGTAAAAATAACTGAAAAAAGTCTGAAATGTCAAATTCACAAGAACTCCTCTGACCTCTCCAGCAGGGCCATTATTAAAGGCGGCAGCAGGAGAACAGGCATGGGCAGCACGACACGAGTCAGGGACGTCTCCATCAGAGCCTGAACAAAAAGACATTTATCAGACAACAACTCACTATAGGAGCGCGCAAGCGCTGCCAGTAGCCTTTCGCTACACACGCGCCTAAGGATCCACACTCACATGCCTGGCAGCCAGCTTTGAGGTGCCCACCACATTGCCTTTGTCGTCCAGCACGCTGATGCCCTCCGACAGCTCAGTGTGGCGCATCAGCAACACATTACACACGTTTGCAGTTGCTAAATGAAGGGAGAGCTGCGGTTAGAAAACAGGACTCGATCACAAACACAACTCCACCTGATGTGGAACTATCGAAATGAGAGAGAATCGTGTGAATTGGCCTGTGTCTGGATTGTTGTCGGACACGTTTTCAGACAGGAAAACACAAGAAATGCAGCCAATGTACTCAATGCATTTTAAATTAAAAGATTAGGATAGAAAAATTGGGTTTAAGAAGTGCCATTTATGTCGAAACTGTCAACTAGGCCAGAAATATGTCAATATATCGAATGTATAGGATTATCAGCAGCACTTTATTTTACAGTTCTGTTTGTTATAGTGATTACAATAACTGGGTTATGACTAGCTACTAACCCTAACCCTATTAGATGAAAGCCTAAAAAGCCTGAAATAAAGACTAAAACGTTTGTAAGATGTGTCATGCTAAGGGTAAGAATCACGGAAGAAACGTCCATTTCAGTTCAAGTCAAATTATTAATATAAGTCTTATTTTGCTGCACATTACTCACATTATGGACATTTAAGGTGAGTTTAATATTCAATATTCAAAATCTGTATAGTAATAGTAGTATGCATTTGTACTACTATACATAGTATGCATTTGTAGGTTGATTGTGATCTTTCACACACACACACACACACACATATACATATATATATATATATATATATATATATATATATATATATATATATATATATAAATACATTTTTGACAAAACATGATTGTATTTTGACATCCGTATAACATATCACTATATCAAGTTACAGATTTTATAGACAGTTTGCTAGATAGTAAAATACCAAATACAAATAAAATACAAAAAACATTTTACTTCAATCTCACATATAATCCCAATAAAAACGCCACCGAACGAACAGAATACAATAGTAATAACCTGTCACCGCCTGTGGATATTAAAATAAAAGCAATCAAAACTGGAAAACATTCTTGATCTGAAATGTCGCCGCTAAGAGGGGTTAACTGGATATAAAACAACAAAGATTCATACGGTCATGTCAAAGTGCAAACGTGAATTAAAAGCGGAAAAATGATTAGAATAATGATTTACTTCCTGGCAATATCATCTGTGGCATGTGGTGAGATTGGTGTGGGTGTGTGTGTGTGTGTGTGTGTGAGAGAGAGAAACAGAGAAATAAAGAGAGCCTGAAGCATTTTTAATTTACAGGCCTTGTGTTGGGAGTTATCAGTGTTCAGTGCTGCAGTGTTGTGGGGCTGAGTTAATTGGCTGAGTAAATAGCTATTCACCTCTGAGGGGTTCAGACCCAGGCCAATTAAACACACACACAGACACGCTAAATCAAAAATGCAGAACAAAGAAACATAAACAAACACATACTAAATTTTATTTTTAAGGACAGGTCACCCATAGAGGCGAAAACCATTACGAAAATCTCTTTATTAAGACGCTAAATTCGACGTGTCATTTTGAGGTTAACAAAAAAAATATATATATTAATTTGCATTTTACTTAAAATGTATATAAACGCTAATAACGCAAATTCAAACACTGCATTCCATTTAATTGCCGTTTATAACTAAACGCTAAAGACGACGACGACGACAACAACAACAACATGGCGGCCTGGAGACAGGGAACTCAGTGCTAACACAGAGAGCACTTTAGGCCTAATTAACCAATTAGAGAGCGGCAGCCGAGAGCTAACAAGGTCCCGTTACCCCTGCCCAGAGAGGTGAAGGGGAACCTGCTGATTTAATTAAAGGGGCGGGGTGGGGGACGAAAACAATTTAATTACAGCCAAGCATCCCCAAGGCATTGTGGGACAGTCTCCCTCAGCCCCTCTGGACCTGTTTGAGCCTCAGAACGCTAATGGAACACCGAGATAACATTTCAGCGGCAGGCCCCTCTGACAACAGGATCAGTCAAAACACCACGCGCTAATACACAACAATAAACAAACGCTTGCGGTTTAATGAAAGTCTGAACAAACGCTCATTTAGAAATTGAGTGTCATTACAAATGCAAAGACGTGAGCTTTCCGACAGCAAAAGAGCTGACTGAAAACTGTAGGCATTAATTAATGTTGCGCATTACTCCATCGTTTTATGCTTTAATAATCGGCAATTTAGAAAGACCGCATGACGGGATGCTTGATTTCTGTCATGAACACAACCGGGCGGATTAATGCCCGGAAAATGAACACATGTGTAAACACGCTCTCACACACACACGTGCACGTACCAACAGCAGGGAACGGGATGAACCGCTGGACCAGGATTCTTGTGGCTGGACTGAAATGCTCAGCTCTTTTAATAAGAAGATTCAGCCCCACCTGTGCACACATTCGGTTACATTGAATTCATTGAAAATAAAGAAGAAATACATATTTTTCGATAAACATGCCATTATAAATGTGTACATAATATATAATACATCTATCTATCTATCTATCTATCTATGTGTGTGTGTGTGTGTGTGTGTGTGCTGTGAAGTTACCAATGTTACAATGATTATGTTACAGAAGATTTCTATTTCAAATAAATGCTTTTCTTTCTAACTTTTTATTTAAGAAACATTCTAAAACAAGAATCACTGTTTCTACAGAAATATTAAGCAGAACAACATAAATGATAATAAAAATAAAAATTGAATGTTAAAATTAGTTTCATTTCTGAATGACAGATTTAAGCTACACACGCAGAGCTTAATTGTTTCATCGTCACATGATAAATAATAAAGACACAAGAGCAACTGGCTACTGAAAATTCAGAAATTACATTTTAAAATATATTAAAACAGAAACGTGTTATTTTAAATAGTAATATTATAATACTTTATAGTAATATTTTACTGTTTCACTGCATTTTGCATTAAATAAATGCAGCATTAGTGAGCGTAGGACACTTCGCGTCAAACTTTTGAACAGTGTGTGCATACATATATGTCTTATTATAAAACCTTTTTTTTTCTCCATTTTATAAGACAATATAGACCAGACAGGAAAGCAGAGCGGAGCCCTCTCATTCCCCGCTGTGCCACAGCTCTGACTTCATATTACACCTATCTGTCCTTTATTTAGAGAGTGACATCTCACATAATCATAGGGCACGACAGATCCATGTTAAAGAGATCCGTCTTTAAATTCATCTCAAATAAAAAAACGGATGCTAAGCTAGTTAAGCAATGAAACACTAAATCGATCTAATATAATAAACATAGCCCATGATGTCAAAAACCTTACGGAGACCATACACATTTGTTTTCATAGTGACCTTAAAAGCACCTAACTCCCTGTGGGCTTCGTGACAGGTCATGACAAGCTACGCTAAGTTGTTTCTCATCTTGCGTTGTGAGTCTCTGGTCATCTCGATGAGCCCCGGTTAAAGGCTCGTCTAACAAACATCTGAGAATCAAACCCATTCACATCCCTTCCCTTCCCAGCAGGGGTCTTCAGAGGGATTGTAGTTTTAATTAGTGCCCCCCTCCCATATTTCTCACAGGCATGGGGCCATTTGTAGTTGTCGTCACCATGGTTCTGCTTGTCATGCCCCTGGGCATCAAACCGCCGCCCAGCAGGGCAGCTAATTGGCTCTAGAGGACATAGGGGGCGTGACTAGGATATGCAATTCAGCAATGTGAAACACAGCAAAGGGCTCTGTGTGATTCGATCGGCCTCCATCAGTTCGCCCTATTAAAATGTAAGTCATGTAATACTGGAAAAGTCATGAATAGTATTTTTCTCTGTTAGCGTGCAAAATTTAAGGATAAAAAAAAAAAAAGGTAATTCTTTCAACACACACAGTTACATAATACGGTCTTGAGCATGCGTGTGAACTCACTGCAATAGTGACCGCACTGCTGACTGCACCGAGGTAACCCTGGAAAAACTTTGACATCGGTGTGGGCTGAAAACATAAAAAAAACCATCATTAATTAATTAAATGAAATCCTATTGCACATATAAAGCTTTCTAAGCACATTCTTACTCGTTATAACCCATGCACAGTATTTTATAAAAGAAGGTCTTATTTGGAACAAGTATTGTTCATTTATATATAACATATAATATTTTTGTTTTACCTAGAATATTATTATTTATTATAACATTGAATCCTTGAAGTCCCATAGTTGCAATGTATTATATCTTGACATTGTTTAAGATCTGGACACGGTCTTGTTGTGTCTTTTAAGTAGTATTTTATTATATAAAGACAAATAAGTGTTCTTGCAGATGTCAAAAAGGCTGTACAATATGCTCATAATATTTATAAATGGTCAGTGTCAGCTTAAGATATCATGAAGGGGTTATAAGGTGCATCTGCTTTGAAAAGTAGTATTGTAATTTCAAGAAAACCATAGTGTATTGTAAAATGGTCACCTCACAGAAAAACAATTCAATATGAATAGAAAGATCTTTATATTCTTAGTTAATCATTATGTTATGATCTTAGTCTAATTATAATGTATTACAACTGTTGTAATGATAATTCTTGAGATGATATAACATATTAGATAGTCTTTATATGGTATCATGCATGCATTATTAAATGAATACACTTGATGCTGATGGCGATGCTGAAATTATGTCCCGTGGAGCAGTTCTTTTATAGCTTATGATTCGTTTTTTAATTCTGCTGATTGTATTCATAAGTAGTTAATCTTTAAAGATAATCATTATAAACCACATTTGTAAGCATCATATGTTTTTGTTGTTTACAGAAGAATTATTAATTTACTGCAATAACCCGAAAGTAAAATGGGTTTTTGGAAATACATAACAGCAGCACTTTTTGAATTCCTTTTATAATACACGTGACCATAAAATATGCTGTGCCTTGTGTACTGGTCAAAATTGTATCATTTATATATCGAACCTTAGTTGCATTGCGGTTGCAGTAGTTGACGCAGGCATTGTGGCTCTGGTTCAGCCACTGTGAGAAAGACAATGAGACTGTAAGTTCATATCAAACAGCATAGATTGGCTTTTTCATCTGGAAAGAACAGAAAAACACATCTATACCATACCTGCCAGAAGACGGTGGAAGCAAATGTCTGATTGGGTAAAAGGAGGCCTACGACCTATAAATGGAGGAGCAGGAATTGATTTAAAGTTCATCTGATGACCCAGGCAAGAATGAAAAGTTAAATATCTTTTCACAATGACCTACCACTGGAGTACCAAAGGGCACAAAACCTAAAGGGAAAACGAGAAACGTGTGCTGAGATGATTTCAGGAGAAAATGAACCCTTGATCCAATAATGAAATCGCACGAAGACTAATTTTGACACTCGAATAGGCTGGATCAGGCCGCAGAAGTACATTTCATGTCATGTTTGGTTTAATGATCGGGATTATAGACTCTCATATGATATTATTACTGACCTTTAACGCATTAATAAAATCCTCATTACTCATAAAAGATAGCATGGTTCAGAGGCAGCCATCATAATTGTCAGGCAGGTCTCTCTCTATCTGTTCTCTCTTTAAATAGTGGTGCTAACAGAAGACTAAAATACTCCTATTTCTGAGTGGCCCAACAACACTTCCAGACAGCAGGAGGGAGAGGGTTTAATCAGAGCCCAGCTGAGTGTGACCTTTGCCAACAGATCGGTCCAGAGAGACCCCCTACCACCTAACTCCAGTCTCCAGAGCTGGTAACAAGCAGAAAACTGCCTACTACCCATGACACACACACACACACACACTGAAAACACACTCGCACCCTTACCTGACATGCGAAAGGGCATGGGGATCTTTTCTCCCGTGTCTGGATGGATGATGGCCTGAGGACATAATGAATCCACAGACAGCGGACGGGATGAAGAGGAGGAAATGAGAGAGAAGAAGAGGTGAGAGCGAGCCGATGGGAGAATTACCACGCTGAGGTTAGCCGTAATGCTCCTCTCATTACACCACCGTACCGAAGTGAAGCTTGCGAGCGCGCGTCACGCTGAGCACAGAGATGCTGAGTGATTTCGAGCAGGTTCTTTCAATATAGCAACCCGTAAAAGGCTTTCAAAGCTGTTCACACTCACCTGTTTAATCTTCTGTGCCTCCCAAAGCTATTGCGAAAAAAAACAGAGGAGCATGCAAAAGAGAGCATTACACTTTGATTTTGTTGCGTGAATGAAGTTACTAAGAAAACCGAAGTTCTTTGCACACGTGAATTCGAAATGCGATGGGCTTTATAGTAAAACGTTACCAAAATGCACCAAAAATGACCCCCTTTTGTGGCGTAACAGCGAAAATGTGAGGCAAACGTGACACGGATGACCTTTTAGCGGCCCCCAAACGTACCTGCACATCAGTCACACCTGGAGGAAGAGCGCCGTTTTTGAACTGATCCAAGAGTTTCACGCATTCATTTAAACGTTTCTAAATAAAAACGACAGTGAAAACAGCATCCACGCGCAAATCATCGAATCATCCGAGGTTTACATTTTAGAAGAGTCTCCCTTACCTCCGATACAAAGAGCGTGCGAGGGTCGATCACGTCCAGGAAGTGTCTTAGTCTGCCGAGAAATGCACCCTGAAAGTAACAGCAGCATTTTAATTGCAGTTCACAATAATATACGTAATATTGAATTTGTATGCATCTCAATTGAATGACTGTTTATAGTCTTCTAACATTAAAGGTGTAGCAAATTTAGAGAAAGCAGCAAGGTCACCGGAAGAGGTATTTGAGTGGAGGATATTAATTCCACCTTAATTCTATAGATAATGTAAGTTTATAATTGTATAAATTAAACATCTAGTCTAGTGTATCTGGTTTGTCGAGAAGTTTTTAAGTTTAAAAATGCAAGGACGTACAGATTAAGAGGGACGAGAGATGAAGTGAGACGTTTAATTTTTTAATATTTAATGTCTTTTTACGCTGCATAGTGTAGTGGAGATCTTTACCTATATAAAATGGCATTATGCGGCTAAGTCATTAGACACAAACTACAATGACAAAAATTAATATCTGTCTTAAAGCAGATTCGTCCCTAAATTAACTTCACCTGTCCTATTCGTTGATTAATGATATCTCGTTGCTTTATTCATTTATTTGTGCCTGTGCGAATTACGATTTCCACCTCCGGCATCCAACGAGGTCCAAAAATACCTAGCCACGTCTTGTCTTGAAGGTCAGGTCTGCGTCGAGCACTTAAGTTCTGTGATTAATAATCACGGTTATTAATCATATGGTCACAATTTCCTCAAATGATTCGCCAAATGATTTCTGAGGTCCCAGAAACTTTCTCCAGACGCGGCAGTCAGCTGCTGATGCAGACTCTGACTCCGGGGCCAAACCAGTTGTTTTCGCGCGCCAGGTGTGTCCGCCTCATTACGCGCGCGCACCAACTGTCTGCCGGCTGATCTGTGGACCTAAAAAGTTCCTCCGAAGCAATTAAAATGTTCAAACGTGTGTGCGCAAAGAGGAACGCGAGATTATAAAGCAGCACGCAACATATTCTCTGTTTATCACGTCTAACAGACGGTCCTTTACGCGCATGAAGGACGGTACCGCTGGAGCAATAACAGCAGATGTGAATCATCTGTATTAAATAAATAAATGAATGAATAAATAAATTACCTCTTCCTTTGAGGTTAAAGTTATTGAGTCACTAATGCATACAAAACGGTTTAAATAGTTTTTTCTTTTTCTTTTTTGTCGCAGTGAGAGTTTCCACGTCTTAACAGAGAACGGTGCGGTTAATGAACTAGCTTTTCTGCACAAAATTGTTTTTAACTATCTTGATTGTGAAGCTCGGAAATAATTCATTAAGGGGGCGCTAATTATAGGGATCTATAACTGAACACCAAAAGAATGTTCTTAAAGGTCTCTAAAGTACTTTTCACATGCAATACACGTTTCAACAAACGTTTAGATTAAAAGCAACATAACGATGAAACGTTCACCATCAAAACAGTACGCCGCTCACTATCCACATGAAAGTAGGATGTACGATCATCTCGTGAATGTGCTCGGTTTTCTATTTCTATTTGGTATAATATTTGCAAAAATTGACTTTGCATATGATACCGTAGGTTTAGGGGTATCACACGCACGCAAAATAAGTGTATTAAATACACGTCGAAGTCAAAATCATATTTATTTTGCAGATGCGACATAAATCTGCATCTTTTAATATCCGTAGACCTTTATAGAGCGCACTATCCAACTAACATTATTAATACTTTAATTTATAACTCTTACATTTGATCTAGAAATTCAATTAGCTATTATAATGTGATTGTCATTACCTTCTCTATAGCCTACTTTATATAAAATTAAACCATTAGCACTAAAAATACTAAAAGCACAACTGCATTAAATAATATTATGAGATTCTTTGGGGAAAAAAAGAGAAGAGATTACGGTGGGAATGATAGGCCTTGATTTTCAAGTGAATTCCACCTCCATTAGGAGCCAGCAGTGAGTGTTTAATGAGTGAGTCATTGAATCGTTCATTCACGAAACGATTCGTTCAAAGTGCAGATTCATCAGGGCCGTCTCTATAAAGATATACTGCATCCTCCGGAGATCGCGTTTGTAGAAGACTAAAATATTTTTAGCTATACATCCGACCATTATTCTTAATTAAGTGTAAATTGTTGTATTATGCTCATGGCTGGCAATTATAATGCTCAGTTAACTGAAAAAAAACCACGCTCGAAGCCGTACGCAGCTCTAGAAATGCGTCCTCCGGAGGATGCAGAAAATAATTAATAACCGAGAATCGGTCCAGATGATATGCGCGGGTTCACGACTCCTTCATTGAACCGATTCCTTCAAAACACTGAACCATTCGGCAATGGTTCCGCCCAAAGTGGCCAAATAATATCGCATTTGCCTTTTGAACTGTTTATATAACTATAAACATTGTGAACTTTTACCTCGGTATGAGTTTCTTAGTGTTTTGATTTTTTGAGTCTCGCCTCAGCAGCGCAACTATATATACTGTATATACTATACATACAACAAGCTTGGTTACTACTTGTTTACATTGTTGTTTTTTTGGTTATGGATGTTTTAATCATGTTACTGGTATGAAGCGTATATATATATATATATATATATATATATATATATATATATATATATATATATATATATATATATATATATATATATATATAGTGCTATTTTCATTA
Source organism: Puntigrus tetrazona (assembly GCF_018831695.1). NCBI lineage: Eukaryota > Metazoa > Chordata > Actinopteri > Cypriniformes > Cyprinidae > Puntigrus > Puntigrus tetrazona. The sequence goes on along the minus strand of NC_056711.1, from coordinate 5,199,445 downwards.
GAGAATGCTGACCCACTGTTTTAGGCTATGCTATTGTATTTATATATAAAATGCGCTTGATTTATTCTAAGAAACATTAACGCTTATCATATTTTGCAAAGCAGGTATGTCACCAACAGAGGTCACTGTTAATGCGACCGAAACCAGCAGCGAGGGCGGAAGAAGCGAGCGCTGCAGTGAACTGTTTGGCTTAGATTTGGTTTTAGCGAGAAAAGGAAAGTCAACTTGATCAGAAAAAAGGCGGTTCCTCTAGAAGAGTTTTGTGGAAGGGTTCTGTCTCTGAACCCGTCCGCTGCAAGCCTGTAGAAATCAACCAGACGCACAAGCACACGCGTCACGCTCGCGCGCACGGGGTCCGGCTGTTGTTTACCTGATCAAACCGAGACTCGCCGAGTCTAAACGGAGGGGACTCAGTCGGTGCAGGCATGGCAGGTGATCACAGACGAACAGCGAGCTCGACGGCCGTTATACCGGGACCTCACCGGGATCTCAAAGTTACGCAGAGTTCCCTCAAAGTGGTCGAGTCATCCGTATCAATGCATTTTGGGTAATGTTGTTTTCTAACGGGTCAAAGGATACGGTCGATGAATTAGCTTTAAAGAGTAGCTTAAAATTTGCCATTAACGTTCTTTTATTAATAAATTGGTTCATTTCAGCGGCCTTAACTAGACTGTATCATGAGGTTCAGTTTAGTCTTTATTATGACCTTGTTACTGTACAGGGTGTGATTGGAGTCATACCCTACAATTTATTATAGGGATAATCATTCCTCAGATAGCTTGTCTACATGCTGTGCAATATTACTTTTGTTGTACAGTATGCTCTAAAAAAAATCAGAAGGACCTAATTCAGTGTGAGCAAATCTAAATCTTTTTTGACTAACGGTGTAACTGAACGCTAAATATGTCATCTAACTATTTGAGGCAAATCTCATTTGGATTTATTTTGAGGCTAAAAATTGCTCAATAAACGAGCGGTTTTAATTTTGAGAACTATAAGAGCTTTGTCTTCACATCAAATAAGGACAGTCAGAGATGCATCCCAAAGTGAAAAGTTTATTTCATCAACAGAGACCTTTTCTTTAGCAGAGATGCCTAAGAGCACACCAAAAGTCAGTTGAACATCTCTCAGATGAGGCATTTGATAAAAAGTATACAACACAACCTCCAGTGGGCACTCAAGTTACTACACCCTGAACACCCAATCAAACGGCACCTCGGGGAAGCACTTCAAATATTTTGCACCTAAAACAAATGGTTCCACTGAACACATCCATCGCGTTTGGTGCTTAAATGCTACTTGATACGTGAGGTGAATTTAAGCCACTCTTATTTTGATCGTGACAGGAATCCACTGAAATTCACACCAAAGGAGGAAGAGTTGAGCCTATAGTCTTAAGAATGACGATTCGGGCATCAAGCCGCTTACCGATGCATTCCTACAACTTTAAAATAAACCCTTTGCAATTCTTTAAAAAAATATCTAGGTTTTAAATGACCTTAAAAGGAAAAAAAAAGACATTACAGACTTCTAAAAAATAAAATGAAATGTAGTATAGTAAACACAAGTTTTTATTTGCAAGTTCCAGAGTTTGTACTACATAAAATGTAGCTTTGATTATCATCTTCACCATTAAAAGCATACAAATCTTCTTCTACACACACATCTCATGACATCTCATGATAACATTCAGCCAAGGGCACTTGAACACACCTTCTTACTAGGCTGCAGGCTGTGTGTGTGTGTGTGTGTGTGTGTGTTGTGTATGTGTGTGTTAGTGAGTATTTATATAAACTGCTGTTCAACACAGTGGCAACCTATAAGCACACATTTCATATTACATTCCATCTGTTTAGGCCTAAAAAAGTATGAATCTCTTAATTTCTGCAAAAGCCTGGCCTTCACACATCTATTGCTTTCTGTTACTACTGACCTTAATAAATCACAACGTACACCAACAGCTTTGAAAGAAATGAGAAAATAAACGAACGGATTGTGCAGACCTTCAGACCACCCGTGAGAAAAGGTGGCGAAAGACCTGGCCACAAAGCAAAAAAAAACAACCAACAACATAAATAGATGTTCGCATGATTAAAATGCAACGCATTTTTGAAAAATTGTAAACTTTTACATTAAGCCATAATAAATGAACATTCATTAATCCACCTTCAACAGTCCCGAGCGCACGAGTCCTTAAGTGCTTCTACTCAGAAATATGTTATTGATAGATCTCGAGCTTCCTAGCAGGGGCTAGCACTGAAACACCGTGTATATCCTGCGTTTCGAGGAGGATTCGTTTGTGCAGTGAACGTGTGCGTTTGACTACGTGCACTTCCTAAGCTGTTGAGAAAGAACGGTTGTAAATGCCTCGGTGCGAGGTTTAAAAGTGCTGCGGCCTACGCCTCTATCACACATCTACATATAGTGCTACATTGTACACAGACAGTGGCAACACCGATAGTGGCGACATCATAGAAACACCAGAATTACATTACAGTAACATTAACAGAGCCGTTGCGGTATTGAGAATACTGTAACGTTAAATTTAGAGCAAATCGTTTCTGGCATTTGCTGTTTTCATGGCTTTCGTTCTCTCTTCGGATCCATTTGTTCGTCTTGATACCTAACAGTCGTGGGAAAGTTTACCTTGAAACACTCCTCCGCCATTAGTTTTGTTATATAATGTGCGATCTAATTAAAAAGGGATGAGTTCAGCGAGAACAGAATGGAGAAAATACTGTATGATAAGGCAGCATTTGGCATTTTGTCAGAGTGGCATATATGCAATGAATACAGTATATATCCCATTCATTACACCTGAAAGCACTGGCAGCGATGTACGTGCATTGGCTCAAGCAAAGGAAGGGAGAGGAAGGACGCTGACCTACAAACCGAAGGCGAGAAGGTCAGCTGGTGTGGGCCTCTCTACCCTTAAGCTCTTATGTAAAGTGCGGAAGACATGTAAGGGAGGCACAAGCAGATTCGAAAACGCTTTCCTGCTTTCTACGTCTCACGCTCCCTCTCGCACACTTTCGAGTGATCTCAAACTCGCTCTTTTGTTCTCGGTTCAAGCAGCTGAGCGGTACATGTTCAGAAAAAACGTGATAGAAGAAACAAAAGATAAATCGATGTTTTTCACCGTGCATTAAAAACCATTCACACTAGCAACTAGAAGACTGGCACGTCACGGTCATGCCTTCCTTTCGATTGACAGGTGGTTTTGGTACATAGCTGGACTGGCGTGTGTCTTAGTGACGTGTCTAGTGAGTGAATATCAGCTGACACATGTCAAAATGGATCCTACCAGCTTTGAAGTTTAGCAGCAGAGTGCCGACCTTTAACCATCAAACGCAAACCTGCAGTGCATACGGACCCCAGCAGAGGCCCAGGTACTTTTGGTCACCGTTAAAAACACCAAATCTACACCATCTCCTCTATGCCCATCACCTAGCGCCAGATAGCTCTCTACATTTATATGGTTGCTGTAGCAGTGCAGGGTTGTGACGTCCGCCCCGGATTCGTGGAGGGATAGTGGAGGCGTTAGTTGTATCATTTCATCTTGGTGCGGACCTGCAGCAGCGTGGGGGTCTGCTCCATGATGCGTACAAGAAGCGTGTCGATGTAATCCTCTAGATCTCTGATCACGACCTTCATCTTCTTTAGCTCCATCTCGCGCTTCTCCAGCAGTGCCCCTCGCCTCTCGTACTCCTTCCGCTCCTGCCTGAGCTCAGTATCCCGCTGGATCAGCAAACTCACCAGCTCGCTGTGGTTCAGGTGATAGTACGTGCCTCCTCCCTCCACTAGCTGCTAAAACGAGAAAGACAAAAAAAAAAAGTTTATATTTTTTTAAATAAAAACACTTCTGGATTATGTGTGATATTGTGATCATGTTAATGAAATAATTATTATAAGCACTGCTTGTAGTAACTGAATCAGTAGATGCTGGTTTAATTTGATTTTATATTTAAAGTGTTGTCAAACAATTGCAAAGTTTTTATTTGTACATTATGTCTGTGCGTACTGTGTATATTATTATGTATATATTAATACAACACATGCATGTACATATTTAAGTAAATATTTATATAGAATATAAACTATAATATGAATAAATGTATATCACGTTTTCTAAATATATACTGAATGTGTTTTATATATACATAAGTACACACACATTATGTAAACAAATACTGTTATTTTCAGTGCGATTAAATGTTTGACAGCACTAATTTAAATGTTCATTTTACCAAAAACATGTTTTAATTGTGTTCAAAATGTTACAAATTGTAAAAATACCATGTCTGTGTGCATAATGTTTTCAACATTAATTATAAATGCACCAAATCAGCATATTAGCATGAGTAATGATAATGAGAATTCAATCATCGCAGTAATAAATTAGAAAGTTATATTTGACATTATTCCTCTTTTTGCTTTTTTTCCCCAAACAAATGCGGCTTTGACAAGTGGAAGAAACTTTTTATTTTTATTTATTTATTTACCAGACTAAATGCTTTTAGGTTCATCAGTGTCAATGAATGAAATGTTATCGGTTTACTCAAACAGTAAATGTTTTATCTAAAAATCAGACTGCTTTATACTTATGCAGTACCTTCTTGTCAGCATCCTGGCCTGTTCGTCCTGAGTGAATGGTGGATTTAAGCTTCTCTAGTACTGAGCGACCCTCTGACCTTTTCTCATCAGGAGGTGTCAATGGCTTCACTGGGTGTGGACTAAAAGACAATGACACAGCAAGATTAGATGGGAAAGAGTGCTAGAAACAATGGCGACAGCTTCATTTAATGAGTCAATGAATTTATTCACAACAGCACACCAATTAAGATGCTTTAATGAAGAATCCTCAGTTTTGAGGGAAAGGAGATCTCATGAAAGCAATAAATACCATCTTCAGTCAGCATCCTACAACCCCTTAGACCAGATCAATTAAGGGTTACAGAATAAAAACCAAGCTACGTCCTGAATTCATAGAAACGCAAGCTTCCTGTGGACTCAACAACACACACTCACAGCTCACTAGGTTAACACCTGCTAATTGAAGCGAGGCTCCCCCATCTCTACTGTGGGATCCACAAGAGAGTGTAAGCCTATGTGTGACTGTCCATGGAGAAATCAGGAGACATGCTGCTACCACAAACAAATTAACACAAGAGAGAAGATGTGGATGAAGGAGAAGAGTCACCCTGCAACCTGAGAAAGTGAAGCGCATCGATGTCTGCATATAATAAGACATCCCTACAGACATCTTGCCCAACCCCATAACACCATTTTTACAAGAAACATACCTCACACCGTATATTTGCAAAAACAGGAAATCTGTAGTTACTGATACTGCCAAGATATCAATGGTAGAAGCATGCAGTATGTGCATCAGCCAATAAATGGCACTCTTTAATTGTACTGGTGCAATATAATTAAGCAAAATATGGCATTGGCCAAAATTTCCATTTTGATTCAGCACTAACTTCTTTTTTACGAATTTCTCAGTTAAATAGTCAGTAGTTACAGAGTTTACCTTTAAACATCACTAAAGACAATTGCAAAGCAGAATGAAAGTGCCCAATGAGCCCAAGGAGTTTAAAAAAAGCCCTTGAAGAAGTCTCCCTTGACAGCTACAACAAAGCTGGAGACCTCACCTGCTTTGATGATCAGATGTCTGTGTTTTATCCTGGAGAAAAGGATTGTATGCTGTAGAATTCATAGCCTGCATAGTAGGAGCAGCAGATCCTGGACGTGGCACCTCTGAGGAACGGGGAATTGTAGGGAAGGGGAATAGCTGGGACAGCGCATTAGTGTCTACTGCTACATGTGGTGTTGAGGAAGCTACAGGTGAAAGGTCGAACAAAGACGATGTAAAGTTAAAGCTACGATCATGCCTTGAAGCCAGCGTTGGCTGGTCGTAGGGTGAAGGGGCTGATGGCTGAGAAAAAGTGGGCCAGTTCACTGGAAAAACGTCAGGTGTCACAGAATGTTGAACAGCTGGAGTTGTCCAGAAATCAGTATTTACGTCTAGACTCTCTATTTGTTTAAGATTTGGTTCTGGGTCATTGTGAGTGTCTGCTGATTTAGAGTTTGCATCCAGACTTTTGTTAGTACTACGAAGGTTCATTTCAGTTGTCTGGGGTAAAAAGATGTTTTTTAGGTCAAGGTCCTGAGTGATACTGGAGGTTTGTTCTGAAGAACATTTGGATACAAATGCATCAGAATCAGTCAACTGAACTGAATGTAAGTTGTCCTCTGATACAATCCCAAAAGGTTCTATATTAAAGGATGCAACTTTTGGGCTCTCATCTACCAGACCTGTGTCTGAATCTAATGGTGCAAGCTGAGCCTCAAGTTCAGCTATCATTTCTGAGGTAACAACAATTGGCGACATATCTTTGGAAAAGTTCTCAACAGTGTCCACTGAAGGGCTGCACTGCAGCACTGCTTCATCAAAATCTGACATTATCATGTTCTCTGATGAAGTATTGAACGAGGGAGCTGATTTGAGAGATAAGGTATGCGTTGCTGACAGGAGGTCCAATAAGGAGTTATTTGGTAGAACATCTACAGGAGATTCTTCTTTTGGTAAGGCTTCTGGAGAGAGATTTAAGTTTTCTGCCATGACCTCATATTGCTTACAGCCTTTTTCTGGTATGCCTTTTGCAGACATGTAATCTTGTAGCGCAACATTAGGGATATGGTTTGGCAAAGATTCAGATTCTGAAGCGTCTTCCTCAGAAAGACCATGTCTTGGTTTCACTTCCTGTGTGAGCTCTAAGCTAGAGGAAACTGGGAAATCCTGTTGAGATACACAAGTAAGATACTGGTCTGAATCTGCACTGTCGTACATGCTGTGGAGAACCACGCTACCAGGTGAGAGCACTGAGTTTAGATCTAATGCATCCTCCTCTGTCCCTGATCTAATTCCAGTGGAGAGATGGAGATGTCCTACAGGAAGTGTCTGTCCATTAGAAGGCATTATTTCTTCCTCTTCACTGATGGTGCTGAGCTGACTTACAAGGTTATCTTTCTTAAATGGACTAGTTGGCAATTCACTGACTTTCTCTTGTTTGTCCTCGTGCATGTCATTAGACATTGATTTTGAGAGTACTGGAAATGAAGGTCCATCAATTAGGTTCTCAGAAACAAAGTCTCCAATTTCAGAACAGATATCTTTACTACTGACATCCTCTAAGATACCATTTCCTGATTCATTCTGTAACAAGGTGTCCATAACTGCATCCGTTTTCTCTCCATTCTTCACTGGCAGAGCAGATGATACAAGCAAACTCTGTCCTGATTGAACATTGAATAGTGAAGACTCAGTGGCTTCAACTAGGGACTTTCCACTTACTGCCATACTTTGAATGAGTGAGGCATTTGATCCCCAAAATTCTTCTTCGGATTGTATTCTATTACTTTGAATGATGTCAGACTGTGGAGAAAGACGGTGCTCAATAGACTGGTGGTCTAGTACTCCACCTAAGGAATCAGATATCACTGTTGACTGTTCCAGGGAGTCACCTGAGCTGATGTCTCCACAGAGTGGCACAGGATCTTCAAAGACAGTCACAGACTCAATGTCTTTAGCAAACTTTAGCATTTCAGGCTGTGATGTTTCAGGACTCACAGACATCCCCTTTGAGAACTCAAAAGAGATACTAGAAGGAAGTTCAATAGTGTTCGGTTTTGATGCTGATGACTGCGTGTCATCACATTTGGTATTTTGTTTGATTGTTGGGTGGTCTTCAAGAGTTGTGTCATGAGTGCCGTCTTTATTCTTAGAGTGAAATGACATCGCAAGATAAGGGCATGCAAGTGTATTCAGATCAGAAAACTCTACACTGGAATTTTCAGGCAAGGAAATTTCAGATGAATTGAAATCAACCTCTGAGAAGACATGTGCCACATGAGCAGTGAGGTCAGGCTTGTTAGAACTAGAGTGAATATAATTAACATCACTTCCTGAAACCTGAGGTGTGTCCGCAGCAGTTTCCTTAGATGTCTCTGCAGTACTTGCTGAAACAGTTTGTCCTAAATCAGTTGGGTAATTTGTATCTGACACCATTAAACCACCCAATTCACACAAACGCTCTTGATTATTCGTTTTCATGAAGACAGCAGTTGGTGTTTCCAAATTCATTGTTTCATTCACCTCCTCTGATTTCAATCTGTCCTTAGCAAAATGTTCAAAGTCATCATTTTTTGTCAGCCCCTCGAAGTTAGAATTTAAAGGATCAAATAAGATATCCATTGGGGCAGGTTCTTTTTGGTTTCCAGCCCTCAGCAAATCTGGGGTGGCATTACCATCAGATTGCGAGAGGTCTGAGCTGAAGAGACAGGGCACATCAGGAGTTACAGGAGCAACAGAATGAAGCTCTTGAATGAAGGGATTCAGCTGTGTTTGTGGGAGGAGCAAATTGACGTCAAAAAAAGGTGGGGGAGAAGTGAAGGGATTAGCATTTTTGTCAGCCATACTCTGTGAAGGGTCATTAATGGTCAAGGGTATAATGGGACAGATTGTACAGGAGTCTGACTGAGGAGACACCAGTGGGCTGTGAAAGGAAAGTATATAAAATGCAAACCATTAGTGACCATGGCCACCATTAAACCCATAATAAGGGCCAGAAACTTTGATAGCCATAAGCAATGACCTTCACAGTCCAAAATGTAAAACATTTCAAACAACAGAGACTAATGTCCCACAGCACTGCACAAGTACTAATTGTGCACAAAGCCATTTTAAACATAACATAACCACAACCAAAATAAGAAACACGACCAAAAGATAAAACTAGAACTTGTAAATACAGGCCATGTTGTGTCAAAATACTATTTAGCAGCATACATACACTTGCTTTTTATATATGTATATGTGATATATTGATGGCATTAATGGTGAAATATGCGGTTATAAATGGCAAACAAAGGCCAAATGATAACTCCTCTATATACTACAATGTAGTGCATTTTGCATACTGTATCTTTTGCTGTTAAAAAAATACCTTTGCAGTATTGCCTTGTCATGTGGCAGGCAGTATGATGTAAGATAATATTTTGAACACAGTGTCTGGCTAGACCTGCTCTACTCTGAGAAACATAGAAATGCTGAGTTTGAAAGGTCATAACAATCACCCAACTATATCAGAGGGAGAGGTGAGAGACAGAAAAACAAAGACTGAGCAAACACAGTTAAGTTCACAAACAAAATCACTTTTTGCTTCAAGAAAGTCAAGAAGACAACATGTGATTGATTAAGGTATTTGACATGTTACAGTAGCTGAACTACAGTGACATTTTTGTAAACAATCATTGGATGTCAAATAATAAAAATAAAAACCATGCTAAAAGTCAGTTGCTTGGGGAAAAATGTACAATAGTTGTGAGCTAAATGGCATTGTAAATAGTGACTGTCAAAATATTTTATGTTAGGTCGAGGCTTAATATGTATCCATTTAATAGGTCATTAGTTAAAGATTTAGCCTGTTATGAGACATTTAATGGGTGAATAATAACTCGATTAGTATAGATTATAGTCTCTTTGAGGTCTATTTATGTAAACACATTTATCTCACTTCCATCAGGATTACAAGGGACGCAAATGACTGCATCGCAGAAATAGCACTGCTATTTGCAGAATTGTTATGTTTTGCAGCGTAATCCTACAATAAATCATGGTCTAGGCCTTTAATTTTAACCTTAAATCTTGAAGCAAATTTCAAAGGACAGACTATGAGCAAATATGGTGCATTTTGTAGGGTCATTACAAACAAGTGCAAGCAAGCGCCCTTCCTTAATCGCCATTTTCAAAGTGTGCGAAGAATTTTGCAGTTTATGACAACATGTCCCCAGTAGAGTCATTTTAAAGGCTAATGCCATACTTAAAACGTCAAAACTCAAGACAATACTGGAAGCAAGATTGTATTTGCTTGTTTTTTGACTAATTGGATTTAAAATAAAGTGTCAGTGACGTCTTCGCACATGTACCAAATGTGAACATATAAGATGTAATGCTGCTCTCTTCTGCGTAATCTCACTTCAAGTGCCCTACAGAGTGCGTACAACATAATGACGCTCACTGTGGAATTTTCTCCAAGACATCAGCAGGAAATTTCAACATGAGATTAATTCACAGATATTAATTAGCTAATTTCACTTTCTTTTTCCCCTTCACGTTTACGTTTTTGATGAAAATTTGAAAAAAAAAAAGAAAAAGACGTGACATAATCGCAAGCTACCTCAATGAACACAGGGATTTGATGAATTGGCAGAATCCTAGAGGGTCATGTACTTTACTATCATGTGTGTGCACACATCGTCTGACGCAACATGAAGAGGTGTTTCCCCCGCTTTACAATAACCCAAACCAAAGCTCTGAAAACACAGAACAGAGTGTGATCCACCGTCACCCAAGAAAAAAAGAAAATATTTACCAAACAATGGACAGCATACACACCTACAACAGAAACAAGAATGCAGTTATACTGGTTTAGGTCAGTGACAGAATTAAACTGAGTGACTCTTCCCAATCATAGCGAACACAAACACTCCCACACGCATTAAGATCCATCTGTCTGCAATGCAAAAATAGCACTTGCCGATTAAAATGGAGCAATCAAATCTTGGTATTGAGGGAGAACAAGTGTGAAAGAGAGAGAGAGAGAGAGAGAATAGGAAAGGGAAAGTTAAAGGAAACAACTCGAGAGTTCAGGTTTCCAGGCAACGCCTCCCTCTGCAATGCAGATGCTGAAACTAGATCTACGGCTGCATGTCACGACGCTAACTCTCACTGAGCCACAAATACACACATGCATGCACGCTTCTATTTAGCATTTCTATCATAAAATACACAAAGATAAGTTTACCTGGGTTTACTGTGCGAGTCCTTGGAGCTGAACCATCCTTTATGTTTGACTTCTACAAGTGGTTGAGCACGTTCTGCTTCCTCTTTGCTCATGATTGGTCCTTTCCCAGCCGAATCACCTTTCCCATGTGAGAACAGGCCCCTCCTTTTCTTGCTCTGAGTCTCTGTCTCTCCAGCAGGTATCACTGTTTCCATCTCCACCTCATCTGTAACTCTTCCAGCTTGCTCTAACGCTGCTACAATGGCGGCTTTTTCTTCCTCTCCGGGTTTATCGAAGGACCAGCGACGGCCATCCACGGGGCCGCCGCTCTGCTTGTCTTCTCCGCGGCGGGAGAGGTTCTGCAGGGAGAGGGAGAGAGAGCCCTTCTGAAGCACCCCCAGGGCTGGAAGCAGGGGATCGGGCCTTGGCTTTGACTGGGACTTGGATAGCGGTGTCTCTTGGGATTTCGGCTGAGCTGACTGGGTTTTCTGGGGCTTGGCTGGCAGCGTGGTTGCCTGTGGTTGACCTGACTGAGTTACTGGTTGAGGTTGCTGTAGTACGAGTGACGGCGGATGGTGAGTGAGAGGAGATGTTTCCACTGGATTCCCGTTCACCCACACTGACGGAAGCAGAATAGGGGTGTCGTTCTCTGACGTCACAGAATGAGGCACTGGTAAGCTGATGTCGTACATGACATGTCTGACAGGAGACACCTGTGGTGAGGGAGCCACTGTGTGTTCTGAAAGAGAGAGCATTCTTGTTTTATTTAATCTGTGATATAACAAACGAAACAACAGATGTTGGTCCCTCTTTATATTAGGTGGCCTTAATGTACTTAGACCAGAAAATAAGAACAATGTTCTTATTGTGTTCATATTGTATAGCAAAATACTCTGTTGAGGTGAGATACATGTTATGGATGGATTTGGTGATTGGGTAGGTTTAAGAGTGGCTTATGGTGTAAAGGGTAAGTCAACAGTGTAATTATAGCCTAAAATGTAATTACAGAAAATAATTACAGATGTAATTACATGCAGGTATTTTTTAATTACAATGTAAAAGCATGTATTTACAGAATAAGTGCATTGAATCTAATGATTAATTTAAAATTTTTAATTTAAGATTTTTTCTTTCATATTTTGACATATCTGAGTGAAACAAGCTATCATATAAGAGAAAATGTGGGGATTTGTTTCTGTGCATCGGTTGCTGATTGGATGAAGGCAGATGTGAATTTGAACTTGTAGGAAAGGGATGGAGTCCATTATGTGCAAAGACTGTTCACACCTATATTTATGAATGGGAGAAAGTGCAACGCGCAATATGGCGGGATAGTGCCGTTAATTGAGCGTAATTGAGCTTATTAAATGCTATTTAAGCATTAGAAACAACATTGATGGGGCAGTTCACTTCAAATTTTATTGCTGATTTGAAATATGTTGCGAGTTCAGCAAGCCGTTTTTGAGATTTTAGGATTAGTCAACAGTTGACTTGTAACATTTCAGTTAAAATTCTTTATTATTTTTATTAAATACCTGGACTGTTGTCTGCAGTGAGGTTGCTGCTGTTACTCGGAGAGTTGGACAGATCTGAGACCACCACACTGATACCTGCCGTCGGGCTGAGGCTGCCGCCTCGCGATGAAGACTCGCTGCTCTCCGAGCCCAGTGACGTGCTCGAACGCGTGTCTGAAGACTTCCTCAACCTCCCACGCAGGAAAAAACTTCTCATCTTACTCCTGCGGGCCTCCCCGCCTTCATCATCCTCGTAGTCTTCCTCTCCGCCCCCATCGCTCGGCAGCCGCCCCCGCATGCGTGCCAGTGCTCCGTATCCCCCAGGGACGATGGCGGAAGAGGAATCTTCTTCAGTGGAGCGCTTCTTAGCTCTCATGCGTTCTCTGAGCTTGTCGAAAGCAGAACGAGGTTTGTCTTTCATGGATAGGTCGTACATGCTGGCCGTCAGGTTGTGCCGAGTGAACTGCACGGTCAGCTGAAGCTCCCCTCGTTCTTTCTCCTTTTTGCCAGTTTTCGAATGCAGCCGGTACCACCTATAAACAATAATGAGTTTGTTAAACTGTTTGTTTGTTAAAGGGATGCAGAAATTAAAGTAAGCAGAACTACATCGTCTAACTATTTATAGCAGAGGTCACCAAACTTGGTCCTGCAGTGTTCAGCTCAAACACACCTAAACCAAGTAATCAAGATCTTGATAGGTTTCCTTGAAACTTCCAGGCAGATGTGCTAAGGCAAGTTGGAGCTAAACTGCACACTACACAGGTCCTTCAGAACCAAGCCTAGACCCCTGCTTTATAGTCAACAGTATTATATACAAGAGCAATACAATAAAGGGGATCAGTACAATTCATCAAAAGTATCAGCCATCAAGAACAGCATATATATTTTCAAATACTGCTAAGCTAAATGTCATTTCATCTATGAATGCCGACCTTGCATTTCTTTTTTTGCTATATTTGTATTTAATTCGTACATAGTAAAACCTTTGCCTTTTCTATATTGAGAAATAAGCAGTTTTGTATTCAGCAATGGTAATATTTTTAATATAGTTTCACTTGAAACAAAAACTAAACTTAGGGAGACACACATCTAGATGAAAGTATGAATCCTGGAAAGAATCCTCAAAAAACATCATATGGTTTGGTTCAAAGGAGAGCCTCAGGGTATCTACACCAAAATTACATTAACATATGCTCTTTTTATAATTAATTTTGTAGCAATGCACAAAAAAATGCACATATAATTATTTTTTTTATTTACCATATTAGATTATTTCACAAATTTTAATCTTTAAAACTACATATAATCTAATCAAATATAAAATGAAACCTTCAAAATCTCAAAATGCTCAAACCTAACAAACAACACTGGCTGGGCTATATGGAAAAAATAAATACACACACATACATATACATATATACAGTACATATACATCTTCAAAATATATTTTATTTTTCATCCATTTCTTAAGGCATTTTATTTTATTTTATACCAGCCATTTTTAAGTTATCATATAAAAATATATGCACCTTTTTTATATTACACCAAATATCTCTGTCCTTTGGATTGGTGGAATTGTGAGTGATCCTTCTTATTTTTGAAGGCTGAAGGCTAGATTTATTGATCAGACGCTGCTAGGGTTTGCCAAGTGCCCTCTCCTCTACATTGACACTCACACATACAGCTCCCGTTTTCAAACACAAATACGCAAACATTATGCTTGAACTTAGATCACAATTCAAATGGGCTTGCTGCTAAATTAAAAAGAGGATTTCCTGATACTCAGTTTTTTTCTTCATGTAAGCACACGCAAATGGCTACACGCACAAACTCACACATGCTGACAAAGACAGAGCCGGGACAAGAAGGTCAGCTTTCTTCCATCACCATTATTGCTTTTCTAGACACCTCACACGACAGCAAAGCATGCACATATGCACACACACATATATACAATTACACACACATACATTTATACACACTATACACACACACAATTTTTTTTATCGTTAGAAACTTGGCTGTTTAAACAGCCCTTTGACAACACATTAAAAGAAAACAATTAACCAATTAACAGATGAACAGATAGGCAGATCCACCCACACAGGAATGCCTATTAATTATTCACATTTACTAATAAACACATTTGGCATTATTCCAGTGCACTGTTTTGTTGCTATGGTAGCATCACTTTGACGTGACACTGGGATAAGTTGTTTCACATTGCAATTAATAGAGGCGATGCATTTAATTTTTAAACACTAAAATAGTTCCTCCTGTTCGAGTTTAATACGCAGACAAAACTATATGTTTGGTGAACAGGTATTACTTCAGTTTTACTACGGGTTGAAATAGGGGTGGTTTATGTTTCAAATCAGATTAAAAAGCAATCAGTGCATCTGGGAAACACACATGCATTCACACATACACAAACAAAAAATATATCAGCTTTGTGATCTGCATGGCAAAGTACCAAAGACCACCAGCATCATCACAATCTCTCATAGGAAATCAAACATTCTGCTCCCAAGTACATCTACATCTACAGCCCTAAACAGAGAACAAAGTCACTTCATCCAAAAATGAACGCCTTCGTCAGTTATAGATGTGCAAGCATAATTTTCACTCTTCAATCTTTTTAGTGTTCACTTCTAATCTGTCGAATGTCACTGTTGATGTCATTTCCCCTTAAAGTCTTAAAAAGCTATATATTTCTCTGTAATATTTTTTTAATTCATGCATAGTTCCACTGAGCATTTGCAAGTGATGAATACACACACACTCTCAAGGTGCCAGAAGGCCTATAAACGATCAGCATTATCAAAACTTTTGATGAACAAACCGTTGTAGACCATTTACTACATGCCTTCTATCATCGAATGGTTTTTAACCTTTTAATTTTAAAACCATTCACCTTTAGGTTGAGGTACATGCATCTTGTTGCTATTAAATCATTAATTGTCTTAATGTAAACATGGAAAACTTTATTTGATTTTCCATTTCCATATTTTTAATCACGTTGTCACCCACAACATAACTTGCTAAAAAAATTTGCATGTAAATATTATTGTATTAAGAAATGCATTTGGGAGATACATAGTGACAACTAATATTTTTATGCATTCTATGAAACTGGTCTGATATGTTGTTAAAAAGACCTCCTTGAGTTAAAATAATTTTTTCTGAATTTCATTTTACTTCTTGGATGAAAATATCAGCAGCTTATTTTTGCCAAGTTTCAGCTGCTAAATAAAACTGAGGCGTTTATTTCCTCCTCAAACCTCATATTATCATTAAATCATAGTATACAGTCTGATAAAAGTCTTATCAAATATGATTACTCAAAAATATCTTAAAACAATCGTTCAAAGCGTTAGTTCACCCCAAAATGAAAACTCTGTCATTGATTGTGTGCGTTTTCCCCCGAACCTAAACGAGGCCGATTACGTCAAATACGTTCTTAAGTAACCTCCAAAATGGTGAAAGACATAACTGTTATTTTTGATTTAGTAATGCAAAAAGAAGTTGCAAAACTGAAGTTGAGCCACCGATGTCACATAAACTGTACCAAAGTATTTTCTGTAGCTGGAAACATTTCAGTAATTCAGTAAACTAACCCTTTAAAGGTTCAATAAACTGAGATCACAATTAACTTTATTTTTCTGACTATTATTTACTTTATATGTCAGACCTTACAGGTTTAAGTGTCTTAGATTAGTGCTGCATGATATTTCTTCTCTCTTTAAGTAACTAAAATGGCACCCTCCATCTTTGAGGCTAAATTCCCTGCAAATCAACTCTGCGAGTTACAAGACACAATCTCATATATTGTAGAAGTATGTATTATGTACAATGATGTGCTCAAGCAATGCCTGGTCCTCTAAGAAACAGAAAAGCAACATGAACCTAGTAAACTAAAAATTAGTAACCGAGTCTAAACTTACTCAGTCGTGTTAGTGTAAAAAACTTTCTGCGTCTTTGAAGTACTTTTAGTCAGCAATTAGTCAGCAAGTCGAATGAGTCATTTTCACTTTCACGGTTTGTTTTCTTTGTAGCATCTTTTATAATCACCACTTCAAACCAACGAGCCCCAAACACCCACTAGTTCCAGTATAAATCTAAATAACCCAGATTCATCTCTACAATCGTTTGAGCGCCCTGCGAGCCGAGCAGCAGACTCCTGCCCAGTGTGGTTAGATGTGGGCCGTTTTGCTCAACGTCCAGAAGAAAGGGCACTGCTCCTTTCAAAAATGCTGTAAATAGACGGAAACATGTGATTCGTGCCAGGTATAGACAAATCCGTTTCCGATCTGACTAAAAGCTATTCATGAAGTGCAGAGTCAAGATCTTAATCGTCTCACAATGGTAATTTGCCAACCCACACACTAACTACATGATTCATCTGTCTACCCGATTCGCCCCACCTACACAAACAAGGGGATATACCAGCACGCAATCTGGAAATCACCAGGTACCAAGAAGTGAGCAGCACACACAGCAAATATCAATCTACACTGTGCTTAATATATGAGGCGGATGGGAGCCAAAGCTTTCGGGGGAAGGCTTTATTTTGTATTTATTTTATATTATACGTATTCGCACACAAACCTTACAAGTTAAAGGCTCAGTCTATAGTTTTGATATAGGCAAGTTACAATTTACACACTACTAAATATTTTAGTGCAGCACCATTAAACATAGCTGAAACATACGTCTAACTATTTTTACGCAAATCTTCAACCAGGAGTAACAGTTTGGGATAAAACAGCTGCGTCAATTAACCTGACCAGCTTCAGTCTTTCAGTCATATGTAATAATGCACATTTACACTTGTTTACATGTTACACTGTTAGCAGTAATTCAACATGAGCCCACCCTTCACACCTCGCCTCTGTGTGCATGTCAGCAAAACCAGTCATAAGAAATAAATGCCATTTTTGTGGGTTTTTTGCATGTCCATGTGTCAATATTCGCTTATTCATCCTTATTAATTTCAGTTTACGATTACTTGCACATAAGGATTACGTATGGTAATACGCAAGCATGAATAACACATTTTAACAACCATTTTTGGAGAATAACTAATGGTATAAGTTACTTAAAATCAATATAAACAAATGGTATCTTCAAAATAATTTTTAATTGTCAGCACGTTTTTATTTTTCAATGAACTATTCCTTTAAGAACACATGGTGCAATGAATTACTGTTGCACTCAAAGAGGAAATACAAAAAGGAGGGTGAGCCGTTTAATATATTTATAACGATTTATCCTAACATTTGATAGTGCCAGTTGAGTTGAGTTACAGAGACTCATTTCAGCTACCATTTACTGCCTGGTTGTACTGTGCTCGACTCTAACTGTATGGATTATGTAGGCCTTCACTGCAGTGTACAGTTGCAAAATAACTGTAATTGTGTCACATTACCTACTCTTGACCCTGTCATCTTTTCTTGTCTCATAAAAAGGAACTTATTCAAAAAAGTTACATCAATTCGGGTTCTGTCTCTAAAGAAATTACACCAGAAGATCTAGAGAGCAGGAGTGAAGAAGCGCCTCTATACAACACAAATAAATGATTTTTAATTTGCTTGCATGTTGCAGGAAGTGGGGCGTATACATAGAATAAACCTCTCACAGCTGCAGTGTTAGAGTCTAGATATAGAACCTCTCGCACCCACAGCTATGTACTTCCTCAGAATCAGACCCATAAATATATGCACAGACACTCAACTAAAAGCACATCTTAAAACCTCTCTCCTTTGCATGCTACGTTGAAACGGACAAAAACACGTTTTCTTCTTCCTCGGGACGGACGAGAAACGAAGGAGTCATGCTCCACTGCTCTGATCAAACGCCCATCTCGAGCTATTCTCAGCGTCTGATATCTGTTATCTAGCACCACAGCTGCTTCTGGTGTCACTCAGAAACTACTGGCCACTTCTGGAGAACACTATCTTAATATGAACATCCAACAGGTATAATAGCGAACCTGTAGAAGGGTATACGACAAATAACACACTGTAGAACAATTGTTTTTAATCTAACTTTTAATTTTGTACATGTCTGTGTCTATATAATTTATTTTTTTTATTATTTACAATTATTTAGAAATGATTTTTTAGGTATAAATATATAAATCACAATGCAGGACACTGCTGTCAAATTATGTCAGCTGCCTAACTATTACACAAACATACTTTTATTTTATTAGTAAACTTGTATATTAACCATCTTTAAGTTACTTATGGTTCTAGTAGAGGAGGTTAAAGAGGAGGTTCTCGCTTGTATATGCTTTATTTTGTAATGGATCTTAATTGGTCCACCTACAAAGTCAACCTCAATAAAATATATACTAATATTAAGTGGCAATAAAAAGCCACTTGACTTGACTTGAAAGAAAGAAAACGGTTTATTTTACAGTTCAAGATTTTGTATATGAAAGGATGCAATTTCCAAAAAAACGTTTGCATGAGGATCCAGCCCTAAAGATCACCGTCACTGTGGCAGACTGTCCGAAAAGCACAAGCCTACGAATGAGACAGCACGAATTCACACAAATTAGCCCAAATGTGGATGTGAAATGGCTGTAAACAGCTAAGAGGTGAAGCACAAAAGAAAATGACGTTTAAAGAGAAAGAACGTGATCCAAGCCTTCGTTTGACCGCATGTGCCCTAGTCTTACATAATTAGAAAGGCGACAGAGCAAAGCTTAACCGTTCAAACACGCAAACAACGACTTTGCCTGCAACTTCCCTTCAGCTAAATCACGCCGATGTGACAAACCCAGACCACCATCACAGACACAGGAGGCCCCCCAGCACTACACGTTTTGGAGGTCTCCCACACGGGACACACCCATTTCAGGTCTTAGAGCCTCTGCCAATGAGCTCAGGAGCCTTGGAAGAGAAAGATGTCACAGAGAAGCCCAGATGTGTTAAACACTGAGGAAAAATCCCCCTACTTTCCTCAGTCAACATCCAGGCCCATTTAAGAGGGCGTGACTGCAGAGGAGCAGATTGCAGCACTGAGCAAGACGTACCCTACTGGGCTAATGACACAGTATTAAATCTCATTCCTGCATCCAGAGTTAAAGAAGCACACCTGCCACAGACTGACACTAATAACAACAACAACGGATAACGCACGAACTTACTCGTTTTTCATGTATTTCCGTTGCTGAAACGCTTCATCCAGAGGTATGACAGCCTGGCCCAGAAACACATCCAGTCCTATGAGAGCTCGGTGCATCACGGTGAGGGTCAGGTCGCCGGCACCGGGCGGGTACGCGTCTCGCCCTCCCTCCTCCAGGACCCCCGGTAGCAGCTCGAACGAGCACTCCTCGCCCCATTCCGGGTCCGTGGTCTTCTCCATCACGCAGGTGGAGTATTTCTCTTTGGCCAGCTGGATGATGGTATAAACGTCGCTGGTGCCGTGCTTACCCTTCGCGCGCAGCCCCCGGGCCCGTAGCACAGTTACCTGCACGTGCGTCGGCACCCATCGCTGCTCCTCGTCGCTCTTCGCGAAGGACATGGTCGCCGGTGCGCCGACGGCGGGGCAGCTGCTAGCGGCCGTTCTCCCGGTCGAGCGTCGCTTAGTAACCGCCAGCCTATCGACGCGGTCCGCGGCAAAGCATCCCGGCACGCGCGAGACGTCTGTGTTCGCGCGCCGGCGTGGGTCGTCTCTCTCTGCGGCGGTACAGCCGCCTTGCGGACCGGTGCACCGACGTCACGGCTTTCTCCTCTCCGCAGGACGAGGAAGTGACTGTCAGCGGCGCCCAGACCACGGCATGCCGCATTCGCGCTGCTCTGAAAGACTGTTTGAGGAAAGACGGCTTCACCGGGCAGCCTCCGAACGAATAAGCGGCCGATTAAAATAAACGCGAAACTTGCACTGTGGCAGAGCCAGCCCGCGCGAGAGCCCTTATGATGACATAATATTGCAGATACCGCGATGCGCGAGCTTTAAACGGGGAAGCTGCGGCTGCGGGGCAGGGTTTAACCCTCGTGCGAACTTAACAAACTCGCACGCTGAAAACCATCGCGAATCCGTTCATTATTAATAGTTTTCGGCGTGGGCCAAAATCCGCGGATGCGGCGCGTTAGCGTGAGAAAGCCTTCCTACCTCTTTGAGGAAAAAGCGTCCGCTATATTAAAAACTAATGCTAAATCGTGTTAAGAAGATAAAGCATTGCATCTTTATTATGTTAAAGGCTCCACTTGGTCTCTTCCTGGTTATTAACGATCATTTTGTTGTATGTTTTTTAATCCCTGAGTTGAGTTATTTCGCTTTAAATGCATGAATGCTGTGCGTATTTTATAAATGAGTCTGTAACATAGATCCACTTTGCACATTTATCAGAAGAAATCCCAATCCCTTTTTAACCCCAGGCCCTTTAAGCCCGTCGTGTACCCAGTCATCAGAAGGTCCAATCACTGGACTGTTTCATTTGCTCTCCTTCTCGTCTTGTAAAATACCGTACTTTTTTCTATCCCTTGGATATATCTAGCCGAAAAATGAAAAATAATCCACTACCGATGGCATGGTCAATACAAGAGCGTTATTGCTCAGCTAGCTATACATGTAGATGACACTTGAAAACTTTTCTCTTATTTATAGCTCTGGCACAAGTGAGATTTTAGGTTAAGTGTCAGGGCAATGCTTGTTTAGATGTCCCGTTTCATCAGTTCTGATTAAAAAACTTTTTAGATGGAGTGTAGTGCATCAGACCACAGACTCACTCTGCTGGACATGTATTAAAACGTTGTTTCAAACACAAAGCATCCCGCATCAATACTACTCTCTTTCTTCCTAGCTTGAAAACGTCTTACTTCCTGGTGGGGTCCTGATTTGCAGCATCAAGGATACCCAAGAGATTGCCCATTTAAAAATGTATCTTGCGGGGATTTAGACAAGACTTAATCATTTGTTAACTTTTTACATTTAATGCGTAATATGAGACAGAATGATGAAATTTACATTCATGACCAGCCATTTTTTTTTAAATTAGACCCCAAATAATGGCAATATATGTTATTGATAATACTTCTGTCCACATTGCTTATTTTCTTATGCTGCAGTGTTTTATGGTTCACAATAAGGACACCACACACAGAGAAAAACAGGAATAGTACTGATAAAATCTGCCAGTAAACGGTGCAATTCTGCATTGTGTTGTGTGTTTTAACTCTTAAACACAACACGAAGCAATGCATAATTCAAAATAAAATATGGGTAAAAGACCTGTGAAAAATAAATATGGAAAAATTCCTTCATATCAACACTGAGGCCTATTTTTAGACTTTTCTTAGAATGCAACACAATGTTCACATACCTGAAATTATTGAAGAATAAAATGAAAAACAATAAAGCACTAAGTGTAAAAAAAACCTATTTTATTATTTAATTAATGTATTTATTTTCTGTGTATTTTCTGTCTCTGCTAAAATTAATCAGTTTAGCTCATCTATTGTTTTCTGGAATATTCTTACAGGGTGTACTTATTTATTTTTGATGAGGATGTGCTCCTTCTGTGAATATTTTTGTTTATTGTCATATTCATCATATTTATTAGTCATACGTTTCCTTGTTGTCGTCAGGCCTTTCATGTTACATGATCATTTACGGACCGAACAAACACGGGACTAATTCCTCCACTGTCTGTTTTTTTTTTAAACTTTGGATTGTATTTTTTTTATTTATTTTTAATGTAAATGCCTTTAGAGGGGTGGGGTGTTGAATGTAACTGTGAGTGTTAACTTAATAAAATAGGACACGGTGTAATGTGTGGGGGGAAAGCTAAACTTTAAACTTTGATTATTTTATGCTTTGGTGCTTTAGGTCTCACACGCACATTGATGTAAAAGGTTTAGGACTATAAATGACAAAAAACGTCAATAACAAGAAAAAACAATGATAACACCAATGTTGCATTATCAGTTTCACAGCAGTCGCACAGTCTCTGCTTTTCTTCACATTAATGACAATTTAAAAGAGGAAAAGCTTCCTTCCTAATGACTGTGTCTTACTTAATTAACTTCTAACTACGCTATTCTTAGAGGTAAGATGTCAGTCACGTCCTATGAGCATCTGGAGCCAATTCTCAGCCTACAAGAATCCCTCGCACGTATTGTCCTCAGTTTGATCAAACGTACTCGCTAAACACTTGTGCATGCTCGCTAAATGGCAGTGGAGACACAGAGGTGCAGCTGACATTCATGAGCGCGCTATCTGGGCCAAGAGAAACACACACACACACACACACACACACACTCATACTAATCTGGAAAGGGTTCAATTCCAGCACCAAAGTGCAAATAGACCACTTACAGTCTAAACTGGGTAATTAGATCCTTAATCGGGGATCAGAACCACAGAGAGGCTTGGACGTAATGAAATTCCTCATTCATCTAAACCCATACACAACCTAACCCAGTCTACTTTCAAGCACACTGAGGCGAGCAGCTGTGACCAGCACACTTGCCGTCACTCAAGCGGACGTGTAAATAAACTGGCACATGCACACTGATTATCTCCACCATCGATATTAGTATTTCTAACAAACAAAATAGAATATCAGTGTATTTTGGTGAATCGTTTTCAGCTTCATTATTTGCTCGCGCCCTCCTTCGGAACACGTCCTAAAACTCAAATGTTAACGCCGCTTAATATTGTGCAAAAACCTGGTTTAAAACACAGTTAAGCCTCACTCAGGAGTAGCTTGGGTCTGCAAAAGCCTATCTGAAGGAAAGGTAAGCTACACAGGCGCGTCCCATTGTCTTGCCGACTCTGCTATTTATGTATGGACGGGTGGTCTCAAGAGAGCAATCCCCCCCGAGCGAGTGGACTGATAATATGCGGTGTTTCCGCTCAGTCAGACGGATCTCGCCCTGTCAAAACAGTCCTGGTCCCGCACCAGACAGGCGTCGCGCTCAGCGCTCGATAAGCGCACACTTGTTTGACGCAGCTGGCCGCACGCTGCGCTCTTCTGCGTTCTGGGGCTTTGCCCGAGGTGTCGCCTTACAAACTAGAGGCATCAAGATTTTCTTTGAGCGGTTTAACTCGATTTAGAATTTAATTATCCGCTAAACTGCGCGCGGAAGCATGTTGTGGGAACGAGCGGCTCCTCACAAGCTCTCGCGTCAATCATCCCATAAAGAGGGAGCACAAATCGAGCGATCACGTTACCCAGATCTTGAACTTAAAAATACACCTTCATATATGCCTGTGTGTATATTTTATATGTAAGTTATTTTGCTGAGTTTAAGAAAGAATAGCCTAACGTGTGCGTGCTTTAGAGTAGCCAGGGGCTACTCAACACAAAACTAGGCAAAACTTTTCTATAATAAAGATTTCTTCCCGTCACCCACACATGGCGTCTTAATTAATTTAGTTTAGCAGCACAATTCAATAGATTTTGTCACAATTTCATAGTATTGCATGCAATCCACTTAGTTAAATGCATGTGTTTTGGACTAGTTTTTTGAAGAAGATTGATAGTTCTCAGCCTGCTTTGCATTGGACTGGATAGGAAGAGCAAATGTTAAAGATGTCCTTTTGTGTTTTGTTTGTGATTAGTAAAAAAAGAGACAAGTTTTTTAGACAGTTTAGGAGTTTTCAATGCCATATATTGGCCTATAGGGCAATAGGCCTATATTCTAATGTGCATTGTTACTGAAAGTGATTAATTTTGAAACATGTATATTTATTACAGTTTACTTGTTTCAGTTTATGCTACAGGTTATTAGTTGAGTTTGTAATTTTTGTAATTTTTCTAAAGACTAATTAAAAAACAGACTCTCAGAATGTCCACATACATTTTATTTTTTCTTAGCCACATAGTTATCCATTTATTGTTTTATTTGAGAATATATATATATATATATATATATATATATATATATATATATATATATATATATATATATATATATATATATATATATATATATAAACTATTTTTTTGCATGCATGCATGCACTTTATACACAATGGCTCCTGTTTAGACGACTTTAATATCACTTTATTTTGCCAGACCCTCATAAATGTTACTTTGCACACTCAGTTTTTCAGAGTGCTTGCTCTGTCAGTGTCAAGAGATGCAGCACTGAAAATGTATGTTTTTGAATATGTAAAAAAATAAGGCCTAACGCACAATAAATAAATTAATAATAATATATTTTATCAAAACCCAAGGACACTTTACATGCTAAAAACAAAAATTAAACAAAAAAAAAATGTATAAATGAAAATAACAGTAGAAGAGTAACCTAAAACACATCAATCAGTTATGTAAAAATACATTGTTTTTATCCAAGATTTAAATTAAAATCTAACATGGATATAAATATAAAGATATAAAGTGTCTCAAAATCACATTAAAATTTAAAAACAGTAGCAGACTGTAAATACCAAAGAAAGAAATCGGATTTAATGCAAATAATGGCCTTTAAAATTGAGAATGAAAAGAAAAAGCAACAGATATGTACGAGGCATATTCATGCACACTTTTCCAAGTGTCTCTGTATCATTCTACAACAGATGTCCCTTTAGAATAGATCACTTAATTTCAATCACGACTTATCTTTTGAAAAACAGAAAGAAAGATTAGAGGCCGAATTTGCTTTGGGTTTTTGGACTAACTGTGTCGTGGAGTTTGAATGAGGGTCTATGTTTGAATCATAATGGCCCAATCTGTCAGTGATCTTCAGTGTTTATCTATCAGCTTAGACAAGGCAAATAGACACTTGGGTTTGATCTTGAGGTCCATTGTGATTGGACACCTCAATGAGCAGACACATTTGAGCAGGTTAGAGGTGACGGGTCAAAGGTCGCCGGGTCTGTGGTCATGATCATGGGTGGCATATCCCCACAAACATCATAAATCGTGATCCTCCTGGCCATCTGTGTGCATTTGTGCGTAAGATGACCGGGTATAACAGGAGATAATTGGAAAGGCAAAGCACACACCAACCTTCCTCCTCGTCTCTGTTTCAAGGTCTATTGTCACGGTCGCTGCAAGGTCAAGGGAGATGAACAGCCTTCAGCAAAAAATACCGATTATGTAACTGTTAAAGATTCATTACCCTTGAGCCAAGGAAAAATATTTGGTTAACTGATAAATAGAGACATATAACCGGCAATACAGCAAAACTTTCTTTGAGTCACCTGTATATAAGCTAACCTTTCCTTGCTTTTACTTTTCATCAGAAGTATTCTACCCATGATCATATTGACCCACAGACATGCTTCATTTCGGTGTGACCCTGGATTAAACTCGGGAGCTAATCGAAGAGCGTCTGCAGGTTTAGGTGTGTCATTTGTTTAGTGGGAGGCCATCATCTCCGCGAGCCCCCGCGCCGCATCAAAGCCGAAGGCGAATATCTCTGTGCATTAATCAAAAGGATTTTAGTTCATTTATGAACATGCTCGTCTGGCATCGCCGTTTTAAACTCTGCTTTCTTAATCTGAGGGATCGCCATTGTTTTGGTCTTTGCCCTTGACTGCTGATTGATCTGTGCTCAGACAGGTCAGTAGTGATGCATCTGCTAGCGGTGCGAAGGCTAAACGCCATTAACCTACCTAGCCACGGCCTTCGATTTTCAACTGAGCATAATGCGATGATGTTACTGTTATTAAGATATAATCAAAAGTTAACATTTGTTAAACGGAACTGGGCCGCCTGTGGACAATATATTGGATAAAATATTAGTTAGGTATCATAAACTCTGAATTGTTTCGCTACTTTGGTTTAAGTGCATGGGTTTTGGTGTGCTGCATGGCAACGTGAAAAGCTGACAATGTCTTAGGAAATATTGTTTTTTTTTTTATCGTTGCTCCATTCTATAATCAAAATGTTTCAAAGGAAGTCACGTTTCGTTTTAATTAGTAATTATAGGTTCATCCCGTGCGCTCTATTTACGTTACGCAATTTAGCATTAGCATTAGCGATGTTTTGTGCTTGCAGAGCTGGTTTGCCTCCCCTTTCCTTTCCAAACGACATTCACACAGAATGGAAAACGCAAGATCCATTTCTATACTTTTAGCTTCCACCCCTGTGTGGATATTAATCATATTCACAGCACATCCATCCCGTTCATCTCCCCGCCATCATGCGTATGTAAACAAACCCTAAAGTGTAAGTGTCTGTGCTTCACTGGCGTATTTCTCAACGTCCAGTGCTGACACGGAAGGGGGAAAAATATAAGGGGATAGACATCGGCGTAAATGGCTGCCAGAAAAGCCTCGGCTTGATGTAGGGGACGTGTGAAGCGACGATCGGAGCGCGCCCAAAGAGTTGAGGAAGCGCGCGCGGAGCGCTCAAGGGCGGAAAGCAACAGGAGGGGATTAACACAACGGAGCGCGGGAAATGACATTTAACTTGTTAATATTTCCAGCTTTAGATTAATGATAAATTGTCTATTATTTTTCCGTAAAAGAGCTCGATAAAGCGGGCGTTTGGCCGCGGGCTCGCGAGGCCCAATTAGCGAGGGCCGAGCCGCGCTGAAGACGTGGCGCCGCGCCGCGTCTCGTTTGGGGTAATGACTTCCCAATGAATCTGCTGATTGAAATGTAACTTGCCTGGCCTCGGGCGGGCCGCGAGAAACGGCTAGAACAGAGGCAATCAGAAGATGGTTGGAGACAAAGGACACCCCGCTCCTTACAAATCGGTTCCTCTCCGCAGAGCCGCCGTTGCGACTCCATGCATATATTGGTGAAAAAAAAATACTACGCCATAGACTGCTCGCAGCAAACACGCATTAGCATATTCATAGTAAATATGCAGGCCGTTTACGATAATAAGGTCGGATTATTCAATTCAATGAATGTTAAATAGATGAGCAAATAGTGCATGCGTTATCTACAATGACTTCTATTTATTCTTCATCGCTTCCCAATTGAACCCTTCGTTTCATTTAACTTTTCTCCTTTTTAATTTCAGTCGATTTCTGTTTTTTTTTTTTTTTTTAACCTAACGTCCGGGTTGTGTGCCGAGCAGTTTATTCGCGGGAGAAATCCCGCCCCGCGGCCAGCGCGCGGGATAAGCGCTTTTTTATTATACGCCGCACAGATAACGGGGGAGATTAGCGCGCGAGTGCTATGCATGAAAGTGTGCGCGTGAATCAAGATTTAAAAAAAACAAACAAACAAATGATGCCATTTCCGCGCGCGCGGCGTCCCGCTTGCCCTGCGCGTGCGTAAAGTTTTTAAACTCAGCCCCGGCATCGACAAAGTTTCGGCGACAAATAACCCCCCCAAAACTATAATTAAGCATACCCTATCGAGTCTAGAGCCTGTCAGAATTTCTTGAAAAATAGCCGTGTGTCAGGTTTATCGGACCAGGCTTTGTAGGTGATTTTGACCCCCGCTTATTAAAAGTGTATTTTAAGTAACTTTAAGCGTTACATTAAGTGTGAATGCGACTGGGATATGGAAAAAACGCCGTGAGCTTATAGCTACTTCTGGGTTGAATATTATTGTTCCAAGAACAAATTCACTAATGTGTGAAAAAACTTGACTCGGAGCCATTATATTAACATTAAAAGCTGGGGACGCCCTTCAGAAGACGATGACCCATTCATATAACTATCCACAATAAGCGTTCTTCACATATCTAGCTGTATATTCTCTCTAATTACGTTTTATTATAGTAAAAAGTATTGTTTTTTTCCTTTTTCATCTTTATGGACTTTGGCGCCCTCTTTCGGATTAACATATGCATTACTTTGCTTTCGCAGATTAATGTCTATTTCGTGTCGTTTAAATTCTTACTGATGTATTGGTGTTTGTGCGGTTTGATATTTATTGAACAGGTGCAAAAGGATAAGTAATTACATAATTTTCACATTGCGTAAGAATTAGTTTATTCGCGTTTATCTAAAAAAAGAGAGACGAGTTTATGAATTATTTATAGAAAATAATAAAACATTTAGTTAAACATAAACATTATAAAATCGAACACATTACAAAATAACAATGCTAATAATAACAATAGTAATACTTCACATTCCCAGTTGTTGTTTATGTGTATGAAATTTGTGATTCTATTTGACAATGCAAATAAAAAACAAGATTGTAATATTATATAACTATATTATATTGTAATGCTAAATTATAAAGATGAAGCTAAAAGCCAGGGCGGTCTGCAGTTTCCAGTTTTGTTTTATATTTAAACACTAAGCCGTTTTAGCTGTTATAAACATTGCTACTAATTTAATTTTGTGTTGGTAGCATTGCAGGAGGAGGTCCTGGAGATTCAGTCCCTGCTTACAAGTCACCTTTAATATCAGTCAAGTGAGAAAAGTATCATTAAAATCAGTTCAGATTACAATGCTCCGTATCTTGCATTGGAAAGTAAGTTAACTTTAGCCTTGCAATAGACTAGCCATCCATGCATGGACCGATTGCAGCATCCCCGTGACCCCGGAGAGCAGTTTGCAGAATAAATGGATATATAAAGTTGTTTATCTGTACGTTTGTCTCAGTCAGAGATCATATTTTGACGTTTACTAAATGAATAAGAAAATTCTCAATGATTTCCTGCTGAGGTTTCACTCCATTGAATACGCTGCCCTGATTTTTCACATTGTTTATGTCGGAGAGTGTTATTAAGAGTTCTCTAATGACCCAGGGGCATGCAATGCGTGCGTCTAAAAGCACTGGCTGATAGCAGAGAGAGAAAACAAGATTGTGTGCGTGTGTGTGTGTGCATGTGTGTGTGTGTGTGTGAATGCCTCATCTTCTATAAAAGTTGATCCCTCAAGTAAAAACATTACTTTGCCCGTCCGGGAAATTGTCCAAGAGAAATAAAAATAACCGCTTCGACCGACCTGCGCACATTAAGCGTACATTTTTTATAAAAATCTTTCTTTGTTAGGCATTGCGAGAGCCAAGCCGAGGGCACTATGTCACAACGGGAAGAAAGCACATATACACACTGGCCCAGAAAAAAAGCAGCGTGACTCTATCAACGTACTAATAAAATAAACATATAGGTATACTAACAAGGCACGTTATCGATTATAACTTTAAATACAGTTTCCCCTAACCTAACAGTATATCTATTATGAATTAATCAATATAAAAGAAATAGTTCACATTTTGCTGAACATGTACTCGTCCTCAGGCCTAAGGAAGAAATCTAGCATTACATTCAGATCCTCTGCAGTGAACGGGTGCCATCAGGATCCAAAGAGGCGATAAAACCATCACAAGTGATCCACACAGCTCTAGTCCAACAATTAATGTCTTGCTGTGAAAGAACACGCTTCACGCTTGTAAGAAATATGGACATATGGACATATAGAAATATGGACACACCACACACCATTTACAAGAGAAAACAGCCCAGGGAATGGCCTTTTTCACTGGAGGAAGCATTATTATGGATTATAAACACACATTTTGGCACAGTTAAAGTTAACATGCATTAATGATAGATATGTTCATTGCAAACGTATTTTCCTCAGCTGTTTGGACTCTCATTCCGATGGCACCCATCCACTGCAGAGGACTGTTTGGTGAGAAAATGTCTTCAAATCTGTTATGATAAATACACAAACCCGTGTACACCTTGGATGTCCTGAGGCAGTCACATAAAATATAAAAGTGTGAGCTTGGACACACCACATGGAAGTCATCCTCATCTTGGTTCTCAGTGAGACCTGTACTTGTTTTTGATAATCATCTATTTGTATTTACGACTAATGTTACCGTTTGCAACCGGCAAAACACAACTCGAAAGAAGTAGAAGTACTTTTTCCAGCTGTAGCCGTTGCCTATGTTTGCCGTGGAGAAAAGTGGAGACGCCATTATAAGCTTGGGACGCACAATAGACAGATCTGGGTTTGTGTTTTTTTCCCCTTCAGCTACGATGACGTTGATGCTCGACGACACTGAATGGCATCTCATAAAATATTTGCAATCGAGCGTGCGCCACGGAGGGAGTTCAGCACAGCGAAGCGCGCCCGCACCAGAGTAGCTCCCGCTGCGTCTCGAGGAGTCTGACATGGCCGTGAACGGCACGTTCGTGAGCTTCGACGGCGGCGTTCAACAGTTAGAAGGGGAAGACACCAGACTGATCGTGCCGGCCGTTCTCAGCGCGATCAGCGCGCTCGGGGTCGGTGGGAACGTGCTGGTGCTTGTGGTACTGATCTACGTGTCCGCCAGCCAGGGCGCATCCGAGGCGAACGTGATGCTCGCCAACTTGAGCGCGACCGACTTGATGATGCTCTCCGTGTGCGCCCCGGCGCGCGCGCTCACGTACTACAAGCGCGCTTGGACGCTCGGGCTGCTGGCTTGCAGGACCACGGAGTGGATTCAGCACAGCTGTCTGGCAGTCAAAGCGTTCACGCTGTTAGCCACGAGCCAAGCGCGGCACAACTTTTCCAGTCATCCCAGCGCGCGGGCCAGTTTTCGCCAGAAGAACGTCGCGATCACCTTAACGATCATATGGACCGTCGCGCTCTTGTTTCCGGTTCCCGATATCGTTTTCTCCAGGTTAAAAGAAGAGGGAAATATCAGTCTGTGCGTGTCCGAATTAACTTTTTACTCCCAAGATGCAATGCACGTTTTCAGTAAGATGCTACCGTTGGGCATCTACGTTCTTCCCATCGTCCTCTCTGCCGCATGCCACATCAGGACCATCTTCCTCATCAAACCGACTTCCCACGACGAGTCTCTCCTCGCACGTCAGTACGAGAGCTCTTTGATGTATTTGTGCGTGCTCGCCCTGAACACGCTGACGATGCTTCCCGAGTGGGTCTCTTGGACGTGGACGCGCCACGGATCCGGCGACAGCTGCAAGCCGTCGGCCGGTTTGCTTATTTTCGCTCAGGCGTGCGTTTACCTGAGCAGCATGTTCTTTCCCGCCGTTCTCCTGACCATGCACGTGCCCCTCAGAGAAAGCCTCGGCGATCTGTGCTCACGGTTGGCTTGTCGACGCGATAAGCACGGAGCCAAACTCGAAGGGAACGGGAACGAGATGCGCGCGGCGGTCATGCGGGTGTTGGACGAGCGAGGGTGCGTGGCCGTGATGGAGAGGCGTTCGGACGCGTCCTGTCAAACTCTCCCGGATCTCGAGCACTTCTGGAGCGAGCGCCGAAACACCACAGTCGCGGAGGACAGTGACCCGTTGCCGTGGGAACGGCTGAATCAAAGCAACGTTGAACTCTAACCTTTGGGCTGCGCGGGGAAATCCAGGTTAAGACGCGGAGAACGACAGCTCAACCTTCAAGCTTGTAATAAACTGTGCAGTCATGTATTGACTAAATGTATGTATTGAATATGAAAACCTCTTCTGATTGGCCCGTGTAGCCGCACGAGGCCAAAAAGGTTACCTTTCTTTTTTATGAAGGAAATAATCTTATTTTCACCAGTCTGCTTTGTCTGTTGTATATTTAATTAAAATCTGTTCCGACTCAGAATATGTTTCGCTATGAAATGTTTTAAGTATATGTAAACAATAAAAATATGCTCGAAAATGTGCGTCGTTTGGTCCCTTTTTGGCTGGTTTCAAATGCAAACTAGAGCGTGTCAGGATTTCAAAACTTTTTGAACGTGATTTGTTAAATGTTTCATAGAAATATCATTGCATGCTTCACTTAGATTTTTTCTAAAATCTAAAATCACAAACTATGATACTGTTTGATGTCTTTATTTGTATGCGGTAACAGAAGATGAGATACTGAATGAAGACCCGTGGCCCATAAAAGCACATGAGCATGATCTATCATTGGTCAAGAGCTCCCAGTGGAGGGTGTTTTAGTGTAGTGCTCTATTAGTGCCGCATGAATGATCAGCTTTAGGTGCTTTTGGAAGAGGTGCTTTTAAAAGATCACTGTGCTTTCAACTAAAAGCCTCCTTGGTTACTGACAAAATACCCTCTGACATTTAACAATTTAGGGTGAACATATACTGTGCAATATATAGGACATGAATGAATAAATTCAAGTGTGCATTTTTATAGGATCTCATCGGTTAGGCTCTTTTAAACTAAACTAAGCATACTTTGTACAGCTATCTATCAGCAGCTTGGCGGTAGCACTGTCAAACGAATAATTGCATTCAAAAATGTATTTTTTATTGTTAGAGAATATTTGCTTGTACTGCGTTTACATGTGTGTAGGTGTGTGTATTTACATATGCATATTTACAAAATATACACAGTACACACACACACGCATGTAAACAAAAAGGTTTATTTTGGACACGATTCATCTTGAGTGCTTTCTTTTATTGTTTGCATAGCCTCTGTGAAAGAAGCACGTGATGCCACTAACCCAGTACTGTCACAGTTAGGCTGCTACTGTGCATGAACGAGGAAACGAACGAGATCCACATCCACAGTCTTTATTTCACAATTATTATTATTATTATTATTATTATTATTACTATATTATTATTATTATTATTCCTGATAGCCAGGAGTGCGCCGGTGCAGACAATTCAAGCACACTTAATACTGAATATAACGAGGGGATAAACTAACACACCTGTAAACAAATGAACACCACGAGAACAGGAACTCAAATATAAGGCATAAGGAAATGAAGGGAAAAAAAACACAGGACTGTAATACACAAGTGTATTCACAATGTCTCTGCCAAAAGCATTTACAACTCAATATTACATATTTACTTTAGACTCAGAGAGTGTGAAAAAGAATGATTTAAAAAGTACAGTTCTGCATTTACTGATTCAGTTAAATGTAAGGCCTGTGATTTACATGCCGAAGAACTCTGTGGATACAGCGCCATCTACTGGAATTTTTGAGAAATCTACACCATCTCAAAACATTCTGTGATTTGTTAAAGGTTTCATATAAATATCATCGCATGCTTTGAATTGGCCACTGATATTACATACGCGAGGGCACTTGTATATAGTATATTTTTGCAACATAATTAAGTGTATTAATATTATTTCTGCAGCATATTTTTATTTTCTTTGGATGACAAAGTATCTCCTTTTCCGTTTCTACCAAGGCTCTTTTTTATTTTAGAAAGCGGCACAAAATAGGATCGCTCTGTAGCATTTACACAGCAAATTTTATAGCATTTATTTTATGTTAATAAGGCTAATATGTGTTGGCAAACCATGCTGTTAACTTAATACAAAGACTTACATAAAACTCGGAATATTTTCCCAGTACTTTCCCAGAGGCTCTCCTCGTGGTATTGTTTAGATTAGTAACGTAAATCTCCAAAAAATATATAATTTTTTTGGAAGTAGACATCACTTCTTTCTGTCGTGACTGCAGACGTGCACGTACGTAAGGTAACGCGCATGTCTGAGAACGCGCGCGTCTGCGCAGTGCACGCGGTTGAACGCGCAGCTTGCGCGTGCTGCATGTAACTCTAACTGAAAAATGGCATAAATACTGTTGAAATTAGAAACATTCAGTGTTTATACTTTTTATGGCAACACCACCGAGTCACAAAAGCGGCGGCTCGAGTGTCTCAGACGATCAAATAAACTCAAGTAGCCTGTGGCACGTGCAGGACGTAGCATATCCCTCCCTCAGAGTTTATCAGCTTTCAGTGGCGTCTCTATCGTTCTTTACAACTGCCGTATCTTTAACTGCTGTATAATTAAATGGGTGACCATGCATTTCAAAGTCTACCCGATCTAGGATACTTTTATATAAGTTTTATTTTCGACACCACGGCGTGTCCCCTACGCCCCTGCTGCACCTGCCAACACATTCATACAAATGTTGCTGCTTGTGGTTTTTAAACTGCAAGGCGATATTCCAAAATGTTTTTGTAACACGGAAATATGAGAATTCAGTGGCGTAATGTTGTAACAAGTTTGATACACGGTTCTGAGATCCAATGAAAAAGGCAAACGGCGTGTGATGCCAGGGGAGGGTTGTGCTTTGAACGGAAGACGTGCATATCGAAAGTCAGCGTTCAATCTGCGAAGGACCTCTCAGACTGACCTTCCTCCAAAGGGTGAGTTCAAACACCCTAACATTTCTACGGTGCGTTAGTTAAGACCTTACTTGATGTCTAATGTCTATCTTGCGCACTTGCTCGAGCGAACCGGTAAAGTTAGGCGACGACTTTATTTACAAACGGGCGGACTGTCTCTTGTAGGCTATTACTTAAAACAAAGTAAATAATTAATTAATTAATTTGAGATGTTTAAATGCGTATTTTGTATGTTTTCATTGTCCTGACGGCCTTTAAAAAAGCATGCTCAGATGTTTTCGCCGAACTCTTCGTAGTCACTTTTGTACGGGATTCAGATATTGCTCTTTGTCGTTATACTTCATCGTTTACGCCAAGCACGACGCATCGCACGCTTTAAAGTAACGTGCTGCCTGTATATCAAGACTTCCCGGGCACCTCGAAGTACTCGCTTTGACAGGTCGTTTAGAGGACATTCCTCGGGAGAGCAGGTTTGCCAGTCAAGCGTCTGTCATTGTGACCTCAACCTCGTGCTTTAAACCCTATAATAATTTATTAGAAACCGTGAATAGTCTTGGGCTCGGCTGGCTGCACATTAGCTCCGAGGAAGGACAGCACCTGCCTTCCTGTCGAGTTTTAGTGTGGCTTATGACAGTAAATGAACCCTTGTGTCTGTTATCGTTCAAGATGACAGACAATAACTCCGCTCCAGTTCAACTAACTCATGTTTGACCTTTAAGGGAGGTGAACTATGGATTAACCTGCAGTGCCTTAGTTTAGAAGAGCAGTACTGTCATTGTATCTGACAACAGATTATAATTTCTGAGCTGTTTAAGTGAAAACAGACTAAGATTCTGATTAAAAACCGTCTCTGGATTTAGGTCTTTCTCTTTGGCATGAGATTGAAGACTAGATCTTTGTTAATGCTTTACATGTGCGCGGATGCAGGTGAGGTTTGTGTGACTTTTCTCAGTCGTGTCTAAGGTAAGACTGGACTGAACTTTTTTTTTAGCTGGTTTGGTTAAGATGGCTTTAGGCCATCGTTTAGTTTGAATACATGACTAAATTTATAGTTCTCATAGTAGAAAGAATAAGCCTAAATGCTTATGTTTAAATATTTAACAATGTATTTTTATGAATTGCGCGGTATAAATGCCTGTACAAAGCAATATATTTACTATTTTTCTATTATGCAGTTTATGTAAAATGGTATTAAACATTAAAAGTAATTAATTTGGACAAGAGCAGCAATGAATAGCAATGAGTAGATGTCATGGTAGCCACACAAAAAAAAAAAAAAAGTTGTATGGAGTGTATTGAATATAAATATTTCAAGTGAATAGCCGAACGCGTCAAATAACATAGTAATCCATTGAAAAGCAGGACTTCGCTGTAGGTTTTTGCCATTTTACAGTTTTGTACACGATTGCCGTCCTTCAGGGAACAGCAGATATATGTGTAACAGAACATACTGAGGGAAAGAAAATCAATGGTTGCAGAACATCAGTAGTTTTCTGCTTTGATCTTTGGAGATCATTTATTTTTCAACCAGTAGGGTAATAGTTCAGTTTTGTAATACCGTACAGAAATACTGAAGTATTCACCCGTGTCACAATCACTTACAGCTGCGATGTGTTGTGTTAGATGATAGGTCTACTGTAGATCATTTAAAGCGCAAATTATTTAAATGTGCTACAGTAACTTTTTACTTATTATGAATATGAATGATTTTATATGTCGCAAAAGTTGATACGCAGAGCTCCAAATCAGGTTGTGGAATCACACCAGAAGACCACACAGACGCAGGTTTGCAATCTAGGTACACTTTGTTTCATTCATTCGCAAGTTAATATGTTTAAATCAAATTACAAATATACCGCACATGAAGATTAGAATGCATATTAAGTGAATAGTATCAAATGTGTCCACAGGAAAGCAGCTCTGATCCGTCTTTTACCAAAGGAAAAATGTATGCCATTATTACATGACGGCATGATTTAAAAATAGTTTTAATAAAACTTTTCGATCAAGAACATTAAACAGTTACATTATACAGTCAAACCAAAAACAGACAAAGCTGTATAATGTAGGCCAGTTCTCCTGTGAGTTTGGGAGAGAATGTGAATCAGCAATGCATTAGACATAACTGGTTTGACACATGTTTTGAAAAATGTAGAGCAGATATGAGGGATGCCCATTCAGGGACATCCCCTGTATTGATGAGTCAGTGTTAAAAAATGATGTAAAATCTGCTTTAACTTCATCATATCCAAACATTTATGTCACGACAGTTATCTCAAATCCATTTCTGTTCCATCTGTTGTTTGAAAGTGTTTTCTAATGAAAGCAAAATGGAAACTTAAGGGTTTCTCCCAAATTCTCATGCGTACACCAGTTTTCACTTTCACTTTCAGAACCTCCCACATCCAGAAGTGCTGAAGCAGGATGGATTATATAAGATGATGCAATCACACTTCTAGCCCTGTCGGTAGACCGCACTCTGCCTAGATGATTATCTAACATTATATATTCATTGATTTTCTCTCCTTCTTTTCCCAGGTCTGATTTGGAGTCCAGATTCAGGGACACAAAGAAAAGGCTGTCGAATTTTACTACTTAAAGCAGGTAGCATTTTTTGAAGTAGGCTTATGTGTGTTTATTTAGTGCAGGTGTGTCCAGTCCTGCTCCTGGATGACAACTGTCCAACACAGTTTAGCTCCAATCCCAATTAAACACACCTAAACAAGTTAATTAAGGTCTGTCTTGGCATACGAGGCTGCATTCCGTTTCATTTTTACATTTGCAAACTTCCTTCAGCAGAAGAATCCCTACTGACATTTTGTTTATATGAAAAGACCCTTGACCCTACGATTCTGAGGGAGCAAGTTTCATATATACACTCCAGGTCACTCCACAGACCGTACAAGGACTTAGGACGCTCCAGTTCTGCCCACTGAACACTCATGTAACATAATTAATGACATACATCATTTCATAAAAAAGGGCATAAAAAAATGACTGGAAAGCAGCCCTAGGTGTGTTCAGGTAAGTTGGAACTAAACTTTGCAGACAGTCAGCAGCCCTCCAGGACCATGTTTGGACACCCCTGATTTTGTGTGATTAATACCAATACAGCATTAAATAACACATTTTTCTGTCATTCTCTCTTTATAAGTGCAAAAATGTCATTTATACGTGAGCAGTTTTATAACGAGGCAATAAGGCCAAATTTGGCTCGTTTTTCATCAACGGTCAAAGTGAGAGATATCTTGCCTCACCTGTCATGCCTCACAATCACTGATAGGGTAAGCAGTGCTCCATTTAAATACCAATACCATCTCGATTATATCTGGGTATGCTAAAGTAAAAGGCTTAGGTATTTTTGTTTTGTTCACTAATTTGTTTTTTTGCAGGAAGAGGTTGAAGCAAAGAGAGAAACTTCTGGAAACTTCACTGCTATGCAGATACTTCTGGATAATCTACGTAGACGCGAAAAATGGCCTGATGAGTTCATCACTGCACTCCGGAACTGTGAACACAGGGAACTAGCTGATGAGATGAGCGCCATTTATGACAGGATCAGGGGCATCACAAGTAAGAGCTTTGCTGCTTGTGTTCAAAGCATATTATGAAAAGGAGGAATGATATTTTATGTATGCCTTTTTCTTCATCTATAGATAAAGCTTCTCCTGCACCCAGAACAGCACCTGCTCCAGCTGTTTCTCACACTTCACCTGGTTCCACAACAACCAAAGAGACGGTTCATGCAGTCCCAGCAACCGCACCTCCTCTGCTGATTACACCCTCAGGTGCAGCCCCAGAAAGTTCAACAGTCCCTTCCAACAATGCAGACCCAGAACCATCCCCTGCTCCTGTTAAACCTCCAACTTCAATTCCAGCACCCTCTCCTGAACCAGTTTCCCCACCTGATGTGGCACCTCCCGTTTTAGCTCCTTCCCAAGCACGTCCCTCTCCCGAAATCTCAGTTTCTGAAGTGTCTTTACCTGTTCCAACCCTCACTGGGGCAGCTGAGAACAAAACACCTGCTTTAGATAGTTCTGATGGCTTGGCTTTAATGGACCAAACCACTATTTCCTTATCAACTGGTGAAGCTCTCCCCTCCATCTCTAGTGCTCAGACATTCTCCTCAGACACACCTACTCCTCAAAGCCAAATAACAAAGCCTAATACCACCTCCCAGACATCTCAGAAGTCAAAGAAGACCCAGGTGCCAACAAGAGACAAATATATTGACATTTCTGAGAGGCTCCCTGTTCAAGACTCTAATCCCCCATTGAGAATGGAAATGACATTTCAGGAGCCGGAAGAGATCTCTGACCCAACTGCAACTGAGGTAATGCTCAACCCAAAGCACTTCACTGTTGCTCTTAAGCAAATCTGTGACATAGCAAGTTCATTATTAAAAGGATCTGGTCAACTCTATTTCACATTTTTCTATTGGTTAATCTGTTGTTTTGTGACAATCTGTTTTCTCTGCAGGTGGTTCAGCAGAACAACACTGTTGGATTGCCAGTTTTTAAAATTGCTCCAACAAATTTTACCACAACAGCTCAGGCAACATCTTCTGCACCTGCTGAGGTAGATATGCACTCTCCCTCATCGATCGACCAGGAATATTTCAGCAAGCCTGGTGTTCTTCACCCATCAGAACCACAGCAGAACAGAGTAGAAATCTTTCCTGAGGAGCCTTGCTCAGTGGTTTCAGATGATTTGGAGATTAGCAACGCAACAGTCCCTTCCACAGAACCTGAACAGTCTACTAGACTTGCAGACCAGAACTCCGCTTCCTCTTCTTGCCTTGATTCTGCCACTCAGTCCTTTCAGGATCCTCCAAACAATGCTGCTCCCTTGATCCATAACCAGCCTGAGGAGGACCACTATGAATCTTTCTGTGGGAGTCATACAGAGGAAAATGTAATCCAGTTTGCGGAGGAGCCATCTGCTGAAAATATGAATGGTCAGCCACCAAGCATGCTGCAACGCAAAGCCATCTCTGAGGACCAGCATACCCTGAATGATGTTGGCACAGAAAATACATTTTATCTTTCTGAGCCATCTGGGCATGACAGTACGAAGTCAACCAGTATCAACGTTCAAGAGGAAGAATCCAGTGCTGCTAGGGAAGAGCAGAGAGAAGAGGGGCGCCCACAGTTATTCAGTATAATCAACTTCCACCTTTTTGCTGCTGCAGGGATTGGTCTTTCTGCTGCTTTCTTGGCCTGGAAGTTCAGCCACAAATGAAATTTTTGCCATCATGTAGTCTTGTGTTTGCATGAAATCCCTATGATTTTCTTTTTCAATGAAACACATAGGGATGTTAGTAAAATTTCCAGGCTGCTCTTTTCCATAAATAACAGTGGACAGTAACTGGTGCGGAAGAAAAGGATCAAACACAACAAAATTAGTCCCTGGGAGGTTTGTGCTATATACCAAGTCTTCTATAATCATTCGATAGCTTGCTATGAGCAACTGTCTGAGATGTTAGCTGTCCAACATGATATCTTGCCACACTCTTTAGTGGTTTTATCCTTATGTATGTAATCATGGTTTGCCACGTGCCTTACATAAATATGCCCTGTATGCCAGGGCCGATAGGGAATTTGACAGTTGCGTCTGTTTCACCAATAAATGTATTATCATGGAGCTTTAAAGTAATTTGTATCACCCAGTTTGATTGGCATTACATTACACAACAATTAGATGTATATGCGATTTGTAAAAAGGTTGCAAGAATACATCCTTTGTGCTTCAGACCATGAATATAAGGAGCTACTGCATAACCTATTGGACATTTATGGAAAACTCATTTTTTTGGAGCGTATTACTTGGGCTGGACAATTTCTCCAACTCCTTTCTTAAGGAACTGTTTCTCCCATATTTTCTGGGTTGTTGGACCCCTATAAGAGCAAAAATCAAATGTGTTCTAATGCCTGCTATAAGAGGTACCTATAGTGGAGTAACTGTTAAAATAGATTAAGCTAAATGCAAACATAACCAAGTGGCTCACGGCCGAAGATCATATTGTTAATATTGCTTATATGTAAGTACTGTAGCTTTAAGTCCAGTGCACAACAGTAATCTGTAGTTAAAAAATATTGTACGCTGTGTTCTACGTATATTTTTTAGTTCACACATTCTCTAAGATTCAAACTTGTGTCCTTCTGGGTTGATAGCGGACTGCAGAAACAACACAAGATTCATGCTATTAGCATCAAGTTATCTATGTAAGGGTAAACTGCTACATGAACACTGTAAATGACTGAATGAATTACTTGCCCACTTTAAATGTAATTCATGTGTCATTTTTAATCAGCAACTGCACTTTATCCACACTTTTTGATGTGAAATGATTTAACCTGATTTTAATTGCACTTTGTGTGTTAATCCTGATCCTTTAAGTATTTTATCTGGGCCTGTGTTTGCTACATACTGTATTTCAGGGGAATATTTATACTGGCGCTAAACAGTTTTGCTTTCTTGTACTGCTCCGTCTTGATCATTCACAGTCCATAATGGTTTCCAGGAATGTTTCAGAAATAAAATGTCCTACCTTGAGTGTTTCTGGTCAGTCTGAGCGTAAAAAGGCGGTAAACGTCGTGAACAAATGATGCTTGTGGCGTTGTTATGTGAAGCGCGCCATCTACTGTCGAAGAAAACGTGATTGCCAATAAGGGAATGGACGAAGCAAACCGAGAACCTGATTGGCTCGTTGCGATTTCATTTGACAGGAGAAGAGCATTCATTGGCAATCCGAGTAACTTCTTGTGTTGTAAACACAGCGACGTAAACATTTTGCACGAAGATGTGAATGACATTATGAAACGCAGACTATGCGTTTATATAACTGCGCTTTTCAGATTAACAACCGATGTAGAGATTTTTAGTTAAAGACATAATGGAGCTGAACGGCTTCCACTGCGACGGCGAGGGATGTGCGGAGGAGCAAGAAGAAGAGCCGCTCGGGCTGCCTCGGTCAAAGGCGGAAACTTCATGTAGCATAGCTGCTACAGCGGGTGCGGACGGCGCAGCGGCCGGCTGCAGTGCGCTGCGAGAGCGGCCGATGTCAAAATCGACGCCGGCGCTGCTGAGGCTCGATTCGCTGAAAAAGAACAGGCCGCGTAGGTGAACCATCTTGTTATGGCGCTAGGTAACAGGGTTAACGGAGCCGATGCCACGGTGAAATCACAGTGACAAAATGTCTTATATATATATATATATATATATATATATATATATATATATATATATATATATATATATATATATATATATATAAATTAATCAAACTAATAGACTTACGTTTTATAGCTACCTTTGTCTTTTTGCCCTCGTGGTTGGCATCATATTACTTACTAATATAAAAAATCATAATATACACGAAACATGTAAATGTTTAGTCGATAGATATTGTTAGCATTAAACGTAATACAGTACATATGGCATCACATTAATATCATAGTCTATTTTACATTTGATCGATTTAATAATAAGCACTTAAGATTTTCTTCAGGATCTTCAAAAGGCGAACCAGCACTGTAGTACAATAGTACAGAGTAATAACATTTAATAACCAAATATGTAACATTTAAGCCTATGACACTTTTTTTTTCTTCTCAATTTTGTTGTGTTGTCCATAAGCGCAACCATTATGCAGCTATTGTGTAGGGAGTAATATCTGTTTTTGGTTAGAACCCTGTTGTGTGTTTGAATTCATAACTCAAGTCATTCTTGAGAAGTGGGGCAAATCTAAAAAAATAAAAATAAAAACTTTGTACTCGGACAAAATAAACTACATGTATCTTATATGTACTCAGCTACTGAGCTATGCTTTGATTCAACCTCCCAACCGTTCTCTTTTTTTGAACAA
Organism: Puntigrus tetrazona; assembly: GCF_018831695.1. Taxonomy (NCBI): domain Eukaryota; kingdom Metazoa; phylum Chordata; class Actinopteri; order Cypriniformes; family Cyprinidae; genus Puntigrus; species Puntigrus tetrazona. The sequence continues at coordinate 5,157,285 of NC_056711.1, read as the reverse complement.
AATGCGCTGTTTACCTTGGACTTTGTAATAAAATTGTAACTTTATCTTTAAAAGCATTCAAGATGTTTTTAACATTTGAAAACACATCGTCCTGTCAGCGGACAGATTTTCACATGTGGCCAACAATTGCACAACAAATATATAATATAGCAATTATATTTTATCAAAATATTCATCTGACGAAGGTGACGAAAACCTGAATTTGTAGTCATTTAAGCATTAAATACATAAAATCAATTATAGTGTTAAAACAGTGACTATTATTTTTTTAAATCAAGAATCACATTTAAGTATTTTTATGTATCACTGGAACACAATGGTGTTGACAAATTTGCCATTTCGTTCACAAAACAAGTAAGAGTTCATATAGTAGCTTCAGGAGAATAAAATGAAATAAATATTTGGAAGATGATGGTGACATAGTTGTCACGCAGGAAATATTAACATTAGGATTTAAAATCTATTCTAAATCTATAAAAACATCACTGTACTCTGCAGAGGTGAACTGTGACAAGGGGGTCCATTAGAGTGACAGCTGCCCCTGATATTACCTGACTTTATTACATTGTAATGATGGTGTTGACAAAAAGTGGGGACACAATTTTAAAACCTTATGAAACATGCATGTGTCACTGAAAAACAAGCTTGCTTTGATGTGTAATGCTTTTCATAATACAAAGTAATTAATTATGATTTAATTTAATTAATTATTCTGGACACATTTAAAATTGTAATAGCAGTTGCACTTGCTGGACCTGTTTTGTCCCGTGTCTCAAGAATGACTGAACTCTGTTACTTTTTTAATGCATTATATATTGTAGTTAATGTTTATTGTTTATTGACTCGCAAAGTTACAATAATTGCTACTAGGGCAGATAATAATAATTAAACTATTTAGAAATATCTCAGATTTTACTTACAGGGCTGAAAATGTGCTGACCGCAATGGTAATGAGCTTAATTCATATTTATATGAATATATATGGTCCCTAGCTTTCCCATGGTTTGGCATGGACATTGGTGGCACATTGGTGAAGCTGGTCTACTTTGAGCCCAAAGACATTACAGCAGAAGAAGAACAGGAGGAGGTGGAGAGTCTGAAAAGCATCCGCCGCTACCTCACTTCACACACCGCCTATGGCAAAACAGGCATACGAGATGTTCACCTGGAGCTCTCTGACCTCACCCTTTGGGGCCGCAAGGGCAACTTGCACTTCATCCGCTTTCCCACGCACGAGCTGCCTGCCTTTCTGCAGATGGGCCGAGACAAGCACTTCTCCAGTCTGCACACCACCCTCTGTGCCACTGGAGGTGGTGCGTTTAAATATGAAGATGACTTCCGTACGGTGTGTCCAAGCTCGCATTGCTGCAATTACATATATATGCAAAATTAAGATGGCCAAATGGATCCTCTGCAGTGAATTTGTCCAAACAGCTGATAAAAACACCCAGCTTTTGAAGTAAAAAACTGATCATTAAGATGTTTTAATTTCATAACACTTATACAAATAAAATCAGCTTCCATAATCCATAATCCAGTTTTTATCAGCTATTTGGACATCCAGGGTCCAATTGTGAACAAGTGATGTAAATGGTACATTTCTCCACACCTGTACCTATTTAAGAAACTCATCTACGTCTTGAATGGTCTGAAGTCGATCTGTTTCTTTAATTAATTGGTTCTCTGCTGGTCTTTTCTCTCTTAGATGGCCAATCTGCAGCTGCTGAAGCTGGATGAGCTTGACTGCCTGATAAAGGGGGTTCTCTACATTGACTCAGTGGTCTCGAGTGGTCAGCCTGAATGTTACTATTTTGAGCATCCAACAGACCCTGAGCGCTGTGAGCAGAAGGCATACAACCTGGAGAACCCCTATCCTCTGCTGCTTGTCAACATTGGCTCTGGTGTCAGCATACTGGCTGTATATTCCAAAGACAACTACAAACGTGTCACCGGTACCAGGTTGGTCATGACTTTATAATATTTCAACAGTTTAACAAAATAAATGGGCATTTTACTGTAAAGCTATTCTAACATTTTCCCCTAGTCTTGGTGGTGGTACATTCCTTGGGCTGTGTTGCCTGTTGACTGGATGCTCCACCTTTGAGGAGGCATTGGCAATGGCCACAGAAGGGGAGAGTACACGTGTAGATAAACTAGTCAGAGACATCTATGGTGGCGACTATGAGCGATTTGGCTTGCCAGGATGGGCCGTTGCCTCCAGGTATTCATGAATTCAGGATTTTTTAATAAACAGAATAGAAATCGTTTTTTTGGTCAATTTAATGCATGCCTGACGATTGAAAGGTTTTGTTTATGTAAACAATTTCATTGTTATACCTCATATAACACTGGTATTGTTTTATAGTGTTTCTGATAATATGTGTGTTTTTTCTTTTGTAGCTTTGGGAACATGATGTGCAAAGATAAGAGAGACTCTGTCTCCAAGGAGGATCTGGCAAGAGCAACACTTGTCACCATCACCAACAACATTGGCTCAATCACGCGCATGTGTGCACTTAACGAGGTACACATGCACATCCACACTTTAAATCACCAGTATATTGTCCTTGCCCTTGTCTGTCAGCCTCTTTACGGTGCTGCCTTGTGGAATCTGGATCAAGCAGCATTGTACAGGGCTATGAGAGACCAGGCGCCAATCAGCTCTTTGGAAACTCCTTTTAAAAGAATGACATTTTCGGAAACCAGTGCTCATTATGAGTTTCTTCCATTTAGAACATTCAAAGAGTGGTATTTGTTGGGAACTTTCTGCGAGTAAACACATTATCCATGAAACTCCTCGCTTATGCTTTGGACTACTGGAGCAAAGGACAACTCAAAGCCCTGTTCCTGCGACATGAGGTGTGTGAGTCTTTTGAATTCTTCCAAAGCTAAAAAATATCTAAACAAATCACTTAAAGGTGTTTTATTTGTGTTTTTCAGGGTTATTTTGGTGCGGTTGGTGCACTTTTGCAGTTACCAAACCCATCCTGATCTGCTATTCAATCAAGAGTTTTACAGACGGAACATTTTATGCAAACAGACCAAATTGCCTTCCAATATCAGACAATGTCCTCAACTAGGCAGACCGAGGTCTGACATCTTATAAATACTAAAACTATGGTAACATTTCTTAATAATATGCTATATAGTCAGGTTAAACAATCAGAATTAAATATACGTCTATACTAGTTTAAGGAATTACTGCAAACATCGGAATGGTTTAGAGCCTAAAAACATATCTTATGTAAAAACAACCATTTGATATGAGATCTGATACATGGCTTAAATCCCAATCGGGTGATTAGACATCATTTATAATGTGTCAGCTGCCATCTTATACTCTACTATCATTATTGGCTATGATCCGATGCTGCATCAAGCAGAAATACAGTGACTGAAACATGTATTATTTATGTAATAATTATGGTACATTGCACTATTTTGGGCACTATATCATTATTTACTCAAAGCAAGCTGATAAGCACTTTTTTGCTCATTTTGCTCTCTTGTTTATGTAACTGATGCAACACAAATGCAAAATTACAAAATATATGTTTTCCGTTGTAATCATAGTGAGGTCAGAATCTGATTTAAGGAATGTTATGAAGCTCGTATTATGTTTGTAGAGAAACAGTGTTGTTTTGACTTTTTTTTTGCGTAACTGTGAGAGAGAAAAGGACCAGGTAAAACTTTGACCTATTTTCAGGGAGGGGAACAAAAACAAAAACTTTTACACTGTGGATAAATCTCCCCTTCAAACCTGAGAACTGTTTTCTATTGCCTTCTCTTTATAGTCTATCTTACTTGCTTATTGCTCAAGTCTGTATAAATAATAGACAGTTTGTTCCCTCTTCAGCAAATAAGAAGTGCCTTGCCTTTTGTGTTTGAAACATGGAAAACAGGTATTGTTCTTCAACAAAAACAAATTGTAATTTTTTTAAAATAAATAAATCATATAAATTACAATACACCAAGGCTTCTTCGTGCTTTTGACATGCAGGAACAATGGCCTGATTCGTAAAAATCGTACATTTTAACAGCAGCACCTTATTTTTTCATATAATATTCCAGCAGACTTCACGAAGATCAGAATCCCCCAGCGTGTATTTTTTGCAAACGTAGAACGTGCCCGAGCAGAAGAACGTTCCGTTATACAAGTAGGAAAATCTTTTCCTGAGCTGTGAAAGGGCTGTGTGTTTTTCCTGAAATAAATCCTGCCCCCTTTTCATTCGTGTGAAGTCGTCCACGAGTCAGCTCCACCTCTCTCCCCCCGTGCCCCGTCTTCCCCATCTCTCTCTCTCTCTCTCTCTCTCTCTCTCTCTCTCTCTCTCTCTCTCTCTCTCTCTCTCTCTCTCTCTCTGTCCAGCTGGCAAAACCCGTTATCTGCTCATCGGACGCTTTTCTTTGCTTTGTGCGAAGCCTGGGTTCTGCTGCAGGTACTCCAGCCTTTTCTTGACGCTTATAATAATATAAACTGCACGAGACTGTGCGGAGACCCGAGAGATCTTAACTTGAGGTAAGTGGAGGGGGTGGTGAAAATATGCTTTTTATTCGTCTGAGCGTGTTATTAAATGGTTTTATCTTTTACGCGAACGTGTCCTAGATGTTGCTGAATAGAGTGGTATCTTGCACGAGACGATCTGAGATAAAGCGGCTGGACGCCGAGTAGCATACACTTCCTTTTATTGCTCTTAGTTTTTCAGTTATGATTTCAAACCATCTGCAACAGTTTTGTGTTCTAAAGAACACTGATAATTAATATTAGAACACTACTGGAGTTCTTTTTTTCTCCTCCTCCGAATGAACAGCAGTGTTCAGAGACGTTGAACTGCATTTGAAGTCTCTTTAAATAAGTAAATAAACATCTGTTGGCATTTTGCCCTCATGTTTATTATCTTTGAGTTTATTAGTCAATTTACCTTGTGGGGTCCATACCTCAGCATTTCTTTTGCCTGTTTCTATAGGCGTTTCAAAGCATGATATAGTTTACAGATGATGTGATTTATATATATAATCGTGTATTTTATATTGTTGATATGATTTAGTTGTATTTTTCCGTGGAAGTATGTGCTGGTGAATCATGTGCCCCTGAGCTACTGATCTGTTTTCAATTGCGCTCCAGTCTCTTTACTACCTTGTATAATTGGATCCATTCAGGAAGGCTATTGATCTGTTCAGTTTGACATGTTTTACACGTGTAAAATTCTTGAAATCAGTAGGTGTTTAATATATAATATGCATTAGTGTACAGATTTATTAAACCATCATCCTAACCTGCCTATCCAGCATATGTTGTTTTTATTTCAACAGGATAAGGTGACAAAGGAGTCATTTTCCCCCAATATTAAAATTCCATCACCTCATTTTCACAATGCAATACGTAATTAAAGATGTGTTGTAAATGTTAGGCTTAATACAGAAATGAAAGGGGAAACACGTTCTACCAGTGTGGTATTAGAAAAGTTAAATAAACTAACAAACAAAAAAAAATGATTTTCACAAAGTGTATATGACCGAAAGTGGCCACATTTTAAAGGGAATGTTCAGGAATATGTCCATTCACCCTGATATGAATGTAATGGTTTTCGTGGTTACCGACATTTTTACCTGGATTAAAAACATTATGTTATGACTTGATATTCAGATTAAGGCAATTCATAGATCCAGTCTAGTCCACAAACTGACAGTAGAAGGCCATGTGTTTGGGAAACTCGCTCATAGCCTGTAAAGAGGGTGCTCAAGTTTTACATTCCTCTGTGACCCACAGGCACCAGAGTGACTTGTCTGTTAAGCTGTTGTTACATTAGTGAAATCCCATCGCCGCACCAGTGAGGGGCTGTTATATCATCCACACAATTATCTGTGCAATGTCATATACATACAAAGGGTTTAAACACTTCGGTCTACAAACATTATGAGATGAACCTCATGTCACGCAATCATAAAGTCAGTGGGTGGCTTGGTAAAATGTTTTACTCCTTCTCCTAAAGTCAATATGCCAGAGGGTGTCAGGATGGCCTACAGCTCGTGCTGATTAAATACAAAAATAGAGGAATGCACATGAAAGTATTGAGTTTAGATTACGTTTATGTGACGAATGATATGTCAAATGCAGTTATTGTTAGTTTTTCCTACTCGCTCATTCTGTAACAGTGGGTGCCCCGGGGAGTGTTGGATACATACACAGACATTTGATCTGGGTGAATCTCAAGAAAACATATCTGAGACCCATTTTTCTCTGAAATCAAATGAAATTTAATTTTTTATTAAAGAATCTAATAAATCTTATTTATAGGACTATTGGATTTTTTTAGGCGTAATACATGATAATCATTATTGTAAATGTTTTTTGGGTTTTTTGTTTAACCATTACGATGGTGATTATAATTATTAAAAGTTTTTTACTGTAAACATGATTTTTTTCCCCAAATTTGTTACATTTAACTGGAGAACGTTAAAAGAAAATACTGTTAATTAGTTGTTTGTGAAATTTAATAGCAATAAAGATAATTTCTTTTATTGCAGTTTTTTTTTTACATTACAGTAATGATAAAGTAAAGAAAATGTTTTTTTGCATTATGGAAATGAGAAGTGGTGATGGGGGACGGTCACCTTGCTTAATAATTGTCAAATGGCAGAAACTCCTCATGGTCCTAAAAATATTTAATTGCTTAATTGTCCTTAAACTGTATACAGGTTTGGAGTGAAATGTCACCCAAAAGTAAAATGAACAGAATAGGTTTAGTACGTCATTTCCAATCAATCTGTCAGTCGTGGGTTAATCTTGGGAAAAACACATTTTGCTTTTTGCAACGTTATCATTACCATAATGCTTCTAAACATTTAAAAGGTTTTTTAGAGAATAATTATTTACTGTATTTATTTATTTATCGCGCAATTTAAGTGTTACAGTCATTTCGTACAATACAGTAATGAAACAAAGTTTTGCGTTACGGTAATGAGAACTGCTTACATGACAGCGTTCAAATCAAAACATGCCGACTTTCGCACAGCAGTAAGCACGTGTTTTTCCATGTTTTCAAACCGCAGAACCGCACATGGAGCTGTGTCAGCGGTGGCGACACATTGTTGTCTTCCTGCTTCTTCATGCTTGTATCCCATCATGCTTTGCCCAAACCACACCGCCCACGCGTCTGAGCCCCACACCGACCCCTCAGACGGCAGAAAGCCCGGAGACCCTGAAGTTCCGTCTGTCCGGCTTCCCCAGGAAACACAATGAGGGCCGGATCGAAGTGTTTTATAAAGGCGAATGGGGAACCATCTGTGATGATGACTTCTCACTGGCCAATGCCCATGTCCTCTGTCGTCAGCTGGGCTTCGTGTCTGCCACGGGCTGGACTCACAGCGCCAAGCATGGCAAGGGCACAGGTAACGTTCCTGCATGCTCGTTCAGAGCAGATATAAAGCGGTTTCTGTGTGCTCAGGGAGTTTGTGTTTGCTCCAGGTAAGATTTGGCTTGACAATGTGCAATGCAGCGGCAGTGAGAGGAGCGTGTCCGTGTGTAAATCTCGCGGCTGGGGTAACAGTGACTGCACTCATGACGAGGATGCCGGAGTGATCTGTAAAGATGAGAGACTGCCGGGGTACATGGACTCCAATGTTATAGAGGTAAGGGCCGTACACAGACACAAGTACAAAGAAATGCTTAAATCTAAATGCCTCAACTTTTTACTAAATGTACCTACAATTATCTTTCTTTGGTTTGGCCAGTGCTGTCTGATAGTTTATCTTCACTGCTGCTGCTCTGTAATACTATTATTATTAAGTGTTATACAAATATATTTCATTTAATTTAAAATAAGTGTATGTTATGTTGTACAGTATTGTTTAGTACAAAATAAATGAATAACCTGTGTGCTTACATTGTTAATCAATTCATGGCCCTAACTCAGTACATAAAAGGAACGTTGCTAATTTAACACCTACTAAATAGATATAATATAAATAATAATAACTTAAAAACAACATGTTGTCTTTATAACAGAATAACTGATTTTGGTGTGGTCTTATTTTCACGTAATTTTAATAATATTGTCGTTTTTTTATACTTTTTTTTTTTCAATTTTCATTTCAATTAAATTTTTGAGTAATTGTATTATTTTGTTTTGTTAATTTGTGATTTTTTTTTTATAATTTCTTTTAAATATTACTTTAAGTGTAATTTAATTGTAGTCCATTATATTTTATTTATTTCTTGTTTTCCAGTAATTTTAGTGCTTTAACTTAAGCCAAGTTAGTTTGACAAGGCAACGTTACTAGTTGTTTAGTTTTGTCTGATATTTGTATTTTTATGCTTTATTTTCAATAACAAACACGACTCTGATCTAACAAGGAAACTGAGCTCCGTATTTTTCAACTTTCTTTTTTCCTGCACCGCCAAGCTTGTTCACTCCATGTTCGCGTGTGGTTGTCCATACGGTTTTTATTTTTTTGCATCATGCATCTCTCAGGTGCAGGTAGATGAGAATAAAGTGGAGGAGGTGCGTTTGCGTCCTGTGTTCACTATGGCCACTAAGCGGATGCCAGTCACTGAGGGGGTGGTGGAAGTCAAGAATAAGGACGGATGGGCTCAGATCTGCGATAATGGCTGGACACCCAAAAACTCGCGTGTGGTTTGCGGCATGATGGGATTCCCCCATGAGAAGAAGGTCAACAAGAACTTCTACAAGTGAGTGTTCGTCTTGAGACCTGGAAGTAGGGAAGGAATCAGTTTTATCCATCAGTTGATTGGGTTGTGGTTGGCCATGGAAATACTTGAGTATTACTCCATTTAGACTTTATGTGTGGCGTCTCACTTCACTGTGGCAGTTTAGGCAGTGTGAGAGGAAATTATGTTTACTTTCTCAGTCATCTGTGAAATGCAGCAACGTACACACAGTTTAAACCACAGACAAACATCTGGACAAGGAAACTATTGCGTAGACGTAGGACATTCACGCACGCCGACTGGTAGAAAGTAGTACACTGTAGGGGTCTCATCCCAAAATCCAGTGGAATGTTACAAGAATGTTCCACTTACATGAATAAGCCCTATGCAGAATACAAATGGCTTTACACACAATAAGAAAAAGCAAAGGGGAAGTCTCTACTCAATGTCTGTCTGCATTTATTCCCCATGTGTGGTTTTATAGACTATATAATGGTTCCATTTCTCAGCCCGTCTCCCTAATAAGACACGTACGCACCATTACCTTCCCCACATTCTTGAAACAGTGGCACACTGTGACTGATGATGTTTCCATAACCCCACTTCAGTTGTTTTTATAGTTTTTGGGATATTTAAAATGGAACTTCGGATTCCAGCATAGTAAGAGAAGCCCGTTTTATTATTGACCAGAAGGTTCCTTTCTTGAAAGCTTTGACTTTGTCGCAGTTGGTCAGTTCAAAATAACCCACAAAATACAATCAAAAACAAAATGTTAGTGCAAATATGGCCAAATATGATGGCTTTTTAACTAATATAATATGATGATACTTATATTAAATTATATCTGCGATAACTAATAACTGATAACTTTCTTTAACTTTAATTTAATATTATACAACATTCTGCGGTTAAAATTATAATTGCCTACTTTAGATGTGCTTTAGTATATTATTTAGTACACCAAAATAGATGTACTTTTTTGAAGTATCACTATAGGTTAGTAAAACTTTGATGTAAAATGTAAAAGTCAAACATTTCCACAATTCTGTGCTTTTTAAAAGTGTTTAAACATTAATGAAAGTCTCTTTAAGTACACTTATTCGGTACCATTTATTTAATTTATATCATCTGCACATAGTTTTTTATGAATATATGCTGTGACGTATACAACAAGGGCACATTCAGTACAAGTACACTATTTTTTTAAATATTTATTAAGGGTTAAAAGGTCAGTTCACCCAAAAATGAAAATTCTGTCGTGAATTACCCTTTCTGAACTTTCCAAGACAGCAACGCAGTGACCACATTAAACGCCCAGAAAGGTATAAAAGACATTATAATAGTCCATGTGACATCAGTGGTTTAACCGTTATTTTATAAAGCTATGAGAATAATTTTTGTGCGTAAAGAAAACTAAAATAATGACTTCATATAATGATTTCTTCTCTCCTGGGACAGTCCACAAACATTACCGAGTGGTTCTGCTGATGTTGAATTAAGGTTGAACCACTGATATCACATGGACTATTTTAATGATACGTTTCCATGCTATGACTGTGTTAGTACCCTTCCTGTCTATTCAGGGACAGAGAGCTCTTGGATTTCATCAAAATGTCTTAATTTGTGTTTTGAAGATGAATGAAGGTCTTACGGGTTTGGAGCGGCGTGAGGCTGAGTAATGACAGAATTTAAATTTTGTGGTGAACTATCCCTTTAAGGGAATATGGTGACACCACATAACCTTTCCCATCTCAAACACTCTAAACTGTCCTGAAGTGGACAGAAAGAAATAAGAGTGATATAGTAAACAGTGTACATGTGTTTATGTGTGCTTGACCCCATTTCCCTGTTTTCAACAGGCATCTCAGAAAGAGATCTGCTGAGGCAAAATCTAAAGTTAAAGTAACAGCGGCCAGGTACTCTCTGAGGGAAAGAAACCGGCCGTGTTCTTTCCCTAGAGGACATAGTGTGGCTTCAGTACACAACACTATTAGTGTTAGTCAACTAACTGTACTTTCCGAGCTTTAGTCGGTTATCATTTTTTTGTGATGGGGTTGTGTTGAAAGGCTCTCTCAGCGATGAATTTGTGTTTCTGTCTGAAAGAGTGGTGGACGAAACATTTCCCCATGAAGAACTTATTACCATCTGTTAGTTTTACTCACATAGTTTTGAGATGAGGCTGTGCTTGTGCAAGAGTAGAAGCTTTCTGAGGGAGATATCTCCAAACAGACACCCTCATACTAACCCAAATCCCTCCTTGTGCTTACTGCATGTTCACCTCGGTTACGTGTGCTTCTAACGTGCTAGTTTTAATGGATATAACAGGCATGGGAAAGTCATCACCACTAACATTTTTTTATTTTTTATGGGAGTGCTAGTTTGTAGTTCTCATCCCAAGGTTTCTGTTACTGACACTTACGGTGATTATTATTATATATCAAATAATTATTCAATTAGTTGGCTTGTGCCTCACAGCATCTTGATTAAGTCTTTATTGGTTGTGAAAAGACTTGTATCATATTGTCTTCTTCCCATGCAGCTGGTATGTATACGTGTGCATGTGCATGCTGGATGTTGCAGTGGACATTTGAGTGTTTCTGAGTGCTTAATGGATGTTTGCATTACAGGCAGGAGCCCAAAGCTAAGGCTATCACTAAATCTAGCACTAAGCCTAAACCGGGCAAATCGGCTTCAGCTAAAAGGTAACCTTGGTTAAAAAAAAAAGGGGAAACATACATTACCTTTTTGGCTCAGACCGTTCAAACCTTCTCTTTTGTTCTCTAAATCTAAATGTCGTCAGTCAGAAATGCTGCATTACAGGTGATTTAGGGGCTAGACAAAAGATATGGATTACAGAAATGTATTAAAAGACAAAGAATTATATGTTGAAATATGCTACCTTTTGAGAGGTTTTTTTTTCCTTTTTGAAAATAAATTCATATTTTCATATTTTTATTCAGCAACAAAACATTAAATTGAACAAAAGTCACATGCATAATTTTACAAAGGTTTCTATTTTAAATAAAATGTTCTTTTGAATTTGCTATTCATTAAAAAAAAAAATATATATATATATATATATATATAAAATAAATAAAGTCTTATGGTTTGTGTCTACATCAATGTGAATGAATGAGTTTATTAAATTACACGATTAAGTTGACATGTTCTTGAAAAGTCACTGTATCTCTATATAGTGTATAATGTTGGGATACTGGGAGATCATCAGTCAGCAGATAATAATCAGACAGTCTACTTATATTCTAATGAAAGTTAGTTGACATGTAGGTGCAAAGTTACTTATGGTCAACAGAATGTTCATAAGAGGCCATCAAAATAAAGTGTTACTGAATATTGCAATAGCTGCTGAGCTTTCAAACATCTTTCTCTGAATAAAGGCTTAACCTGAGTATGGACCTTAACCCGAAAATAATGTGCGTGTTAACATGGCCAGCTTCTCTTTCACTTCTCAGGCTGTATGCTGAACGACAAAAGAACCACTTCCTAGTTCACTCAGTGGCATGCTTAGGCACAGAAGTGCACTTGGCTGCATGTCCTCTGGAGTTTAACTATGGCAACGCCACGGAGTCGTGTCCTGGAGGGATGCCTGCTGTGGTCAGCTGTGTGCCCGGTCCACTGTACTCACAGAGCACTGCCATGAGGAAGAAGCTCAAGACGCCGGTAAACTGTGTATTTTATTAGCGCTACGCGAGTTAAGATTGGTTTTATATACTTCTGTTAACTGTTTCCATCTCTGTTTGTCTCTCATCAGTCTACCATACGGCTGAAGGGTGGCGCAAAATATGGTGAGGGCCGTGTCGAGGTGTTGAAGGGCAGCGAATGGGGGACGATTTGTGATGATCGCTGGAACCTGGTCTCTGCCAGCGTCGTGTGCAGAGAATTGGGCTTCGGCTCTGCCAAAGAGGCCCTCACAGGTGCCCGCATGGGACAAGGTGAGATTGCATAAGGAGAGACAAAAACAAATCAGGGGATGGACCGATGTAATGAAACAGATATAGACACTGTCTTTCCTGCAGTGAAGGAATGCATGGAATGCTTTTATTACCTGACCGGTGACCTGAACTCTTATCTCTGGGGATTTCAGAAATCGTATTACTGGCCTCATTTATTGCCTCCTTTATTGCCCAGATTTTCAGTTTCAGTTTGGATTCAATGCTAGCTGCTGAAAGGTATTACCAGCCTGCAGATTTTAGAAGATTTAACAAATTATTAATTAATTACACAATGTATGATGGGCACAGATGTTTTAGCTTCACATTATAGTATGAATCTTTGTATTTGACTGCATATGCTTTATTGTCCCTGTTATGGGACAATAAAGCATGTCTTGGACACACAGCTGGCACAGAAAAAAACATATCAGCAGTGTAACATCATGAGGAAAAAAAAAAACGTTCAGTTAAGAAGAGGAAGATACGCATGTGAAACGTTTGATATTTTGTATTTGTGTTTCATTCATCTTTATGTGTGAGTTTTTGTGAAAAAGTCTGGTAGTATGAAGTGTACTACAGCCACAAAAATACTGTACAATGGCACCAACAAGTATTTAAACAAACTTGAAACACTTTACGGGCACAGATAACCCTAAAACGAGCATTCAGTCATCATTTGCACAGCCTCACTTCATTTCAAACTTTTATGGCTCTCTTTCGTTTGTAGAACAGAAAAAGAATGACGGTAACCAGTCCAACGACTTTGATGAAATAAATCATTTAACCAAAATAAAACTTTTTCTGTGCTATAAATTAAACAGAATTTTGCTTTGTGTTTTGTCTCAGGTTTGGGGCCTATCCATATGAACGAGGTGCAGTGCACAGGTCATGAGCGCTCTCTGTGGGGCTGCCGCTATAAAAACATCACAGCAGAGGACTGCAAACACACCGAAGACGCTTCGGTCCGCTGTAATGTGCCATATATGGGCTATGAGAAAACGGTCAGAGCAACACACGCGTACATAACATTTCTTCTTATGTGTTGATTTGGTTTTTTAACACATAGGTAATACATGTCATTCAGTGTTTCTAGTGACTCTATATCGCATGCATTTGTATTGCTTGTTTTTCAATTTAAGAAGAACATAGCAATGATCAAACGAATTGCATCTATTCATAATATTGTTCTCAGTATTCATTTTGTCTCGAAATGGATGAAATATTGGCCATAATTGTCTGTATCAAGAGACAGTTATTGAAATTAATTAATCATCTGTTGTGGTTTATTATGACTGATCCACAACAGATGCAACTTACATTAACCATTATGCACCTACTGCTAGAAACCTCTTATATGCATGCAGAATACACCGGGGCTAGTTGTCACAAACCCTTACGCAAGAATTATTATGGTCTCCACAAAAATATGAAGTAGCACAACTGTTTTCATCATTATGATTTCTGCAAGATCACATGACACTGAAAACTGGGTTAATGGCTGCTGAAAATTCATCTTTGCCACTGTTATAATAAATAACATTTAACAAGCAATGGTATGGTCATTTTATTGGTTACCAATTACATAAATGCTAAGTCAGAATTGATTACTGCTTAAATAACAAAATTGACTTTTGTCATATCATATGAAACAAGAAACATTTTTTAGAGCAAGACTAAATGTGACAATTAGCCCCGGTCACCTGTATATTTCTAGTCGAACCCCCTCTTACCCCTCGTCCCTGGTTGTGCCCTGCTCAGGTGCGCATCTTAGGGGGCCGATCTCGCTACGAGGGCCGTGTGGAGGTGTTGTATACTGAGACTAACGGGACGCTGCGCTGGGGCCTGATCTGTGGAGAAGGCTGGGGTACTGAGGAGGCCATGGTTGTATGCAGGCAGCTGGGCCTCGGGTACGCCAACCATGGCCTACAAGTAGGATGCTAACAGTAACAGCAACACACACTTGCATGCTAACATTGCCTTGAACTTTCTGCTACCATCAAAAAATCAGATGGTGCTGGCTCGCACACTCCCACATACATATTCAAAGCCTTGAACTTGAAAAACGCACAACGTGAGTCAGCGCATGTAGTACAGGGACGGACAGAAATAAACCTGCTGAAAAGATCAGTCAGCTCAAGTTTGGCTATTGAACAGCTTGGTTATACTAGAGTAGCTAGTTCAGCATCAAACTAGTACTAACCAGCCATGCTGTTCTATACTGGGTCCTTGTTTATAAAGACATGCATAGTATGATCCTAAATGTGAATGAACATAAAATGTGAACCTATTATTTTATCATTTTATAAAGATTAATTAATATATCAATGGTAAATTACATACAATATACTTTTATATATATAAAAGAATAGAATTTATATAAAAGAAAAGTTTTTGTTTATATAATATATGTATGTGTACTGTGCATATTTATTATGTATATATAAATGCAAACACATGCATGTATATATTTAAGGAAAATATGTATTGTTTGTATATTTTATATACATATACATATGCATATATATATATATATATATATATATATATATATATATATATATATATATATATATAGTGAATGTATATTTATATATACATAATAAATAAACACAGGACACATACATATATTAATGAAACTTTTACTTTGTGCTAAATCCCGATTAATTGTTTGACAGCACTAACGTGTGTATAAATGAGACCCGTGGTCTTTTCAGCGGGGTCATCTGTCTGTGTATGTGGGTAAGCAGTGGATGGCAGGAGACAGATGGGTGAGCGGGGTAAGATGTGAGTGTGTTTGACGTGGCGTAGGTTGTGATTGCAGGTGCGTCTGTCAGGTGGGCGCTCACAGTATGAAGGGCGAGTGGAGGTGCGGGTGGGGCAGCGGTGGGGCGGTGTATGCAGTGAGGGCTGGACCACCAGAGAGGCCATGGTGGCGTGCAGGCAGCTAGGGCTGGGGTTCAGCATGCATGCTTTTACAGTGAGTACATGACATATACATGCTTGCAGACGCAGCTCTTTTCTTTCACCAGGAATGCTGTTTTTTAGGCAACACAAATATTTGTAAGTTACTTTTCAGAAATACAAATGGATGTGGTAGCCCTATAATCTACTGAAAAGCCATTAATTCTTTTTTTAAGTTGGTCCGAATGTCTGGTTGTGTTTTACCCTAAAAGGAAGAAATGATAGACATTTTATTTCAGGACCAAGATTTTCAAATACATATGAAATAACGTTATTTATTTTATAGTGTGACCTTGATAGCAATTATAGAATAAATATATATTATACAATTATATTTTGGTTGTTTTTTTTTTTTTTTCAAATTATCCTCCTAAATAAAAGAATGAAATAAAATCTGTCTGAATAATGACCTGATCTTCGAGTGTTGGATGCTAAATGCTTTACAATCTTTAGGGAGTAAACTGAAAATAGCATGTGACTGACAATCTCTTCATAGAAAACTGTAAATCAGCATCTGTCTGTGTTTGTTTGTGTTGCGTGTTTGCTAAGGAAACATGGTACTGGAACAGCAGTAATGTGACAGAGATGGTAATGAGCGGAGTGAAATGTACAGGAGATGAGATGTCTCTGAGCCAGTGCCAACACCACAGAACGGTCAACTGCCAGAAAGCTGCAGCACGGTTCTCGGCAGGAGTTATTTGCTCAGAAAGTGAGTAACCGTTCACATAAGCACACACAGATACAAATACCTCGAAATTGATTGTTTGATCATTTTGATATCAAGACTTTTCACTGACTGTAGCTCTTTGCCATAGTTTGTGCCTTCAAGACAGACCGTCAGTCACTGAAACATTCACTTAACTTGTTTAAAAACCCTCATTCATTTTGTTGTGCTCAGACCTGCATATTAATTTGGCTTTGGCTTTGTTTGGAACTATTTTCTATTACCTCTAGAAAAAAATATGCAAACGTTATATGCCCTAAACACCAAAGTCTCTTTAAGACGAGTCGTGTCACTCGGCGGCCATCTTTAAAACGTCTCTCGGGGCGTCCAAACTAAGCTGAATCTGTAGCTGAAGTCCAACAACAACTGTGCAATAATTGTAGTTTCTTTTGCTCAAATAGCGTTATAAAAGAAAGTCTCAGAAAGCTGATTGTTTCTATAGCAACCGGAACTTCTAACAGCAGGTGCGGTGATGCGCTGACTTTACACGTCAGCGATTGGCTGTTTTATTTAGAAGGCGGGGCTTCGTGTGATTGATCGGCCATTTTAAGCGCTGCGTTTTTCCTCATTCAAAACTACACGAGTGACACGTCTCGATTATTCTATAGCCTTTGACTCCACCCTCTACTGTACTATTTAACCTGAAACGGCATACAAAAGTGCATAAGTTTGTGAATTGGGACACTTTTTTTAAAAAGAAGGTATTGTTTATACAGCTGCTGTATAACAGCAATATCATACTCATAATCTAGTTCAGAGCCTAGCAGATTCAGTATAAGAGTCAAAACTGTTTTGCAAGAGTTATCCATAACATGTTTATAGATGGCTGTAATTCTCACCTCTCAGACGGTCAGTCTGCTACTGATGGTAGATCTAGAGCTGTGGTAAGTCTGCTGTTTATCTCTCTCTGAGAACTGGTCTATAATTAGTGAACCTCACATGGCAAAGACTTGACTTCAAATGACTTACACCTGTCTAGATTATGTATACAAATGAGACAACATATCATTTTCTCAACCGTTCTACGTTGAGCAAAACTGTTTGTTTCAGACATTAAAACCTCAGACATCCAGTCCAGTGACCAAAATAGAAACAAAAATCTAAATCAAATTCTTGAAACCAAGGCTATGTTTTCCTTTGAACTTTCGTTTTACATTTCCAGCATGCGGTTTCAGTGTTTTTGCATACTGCGGCTTGACGTTAAAATGCAGTGTTACTTCCCCAGCTACGTCTGATCTGGTGCTGAACGCCCCGCTAGTGCAGCAGACGGCGTATATAGAGGACCGGCCGCTACACATGCTGTACTGTGCCGCCGAGGAAGACTGTCTGTCTAAGAGCGCCGCTAAAGCTAACTGGCCTTACGGTCACCGCCGCCTGCTGCGCTTCTCCTCACAGATTCACAACATCGGACGGGCTGACTTCAGGCCCAAAGCAGGCCGTCACTCGTGGGTCTGGCACGCATGTCACGGGTAAAAAATAATGTTAAAAAAAGTTTTTATAATTTTTGTTCCTGTTGTGTTGAAAATCTGATCACTACGGAAGCTAGTTTCTGTCACTGAATAAAAAATGTAAAAAAAGTTATTGCTCTTTATCTCACAGTTTTGATGATTTTTTTGCTCAGTATTATGTGATGCAAACATGCAATTCTGATGCAATTTAGCAATTTAGATCAAACTAAAATTAACCACGATTTTACCACAAAAAAAAAAACATAATGTGCTGCATCTACTTATAAATATAAATAACATCGGTTATTCTCTTTATAAATCGATATTGTATCTGTTGTAAACAGCATCAATGTAACAACAGAACAGATCCAGAAATCAAACATCAACGAACAATACTTCAAAGACATTTTGACTGTGAATCTTACATAGATGAAGAACAGTGGATTTTCTTCAGATAATTGAATTTATCGGATGAATCTTCATATTTTAGAATTCAAAAAGCTACAATTTTCTGACTGTAGGTCAAATGGGACCCTCAACAAAATCTTGTCTTTTGACAAACAGATAATCTGTTTTTCTCTCTAGTCTATACTGCTCTTCTATCTGATCTCAGTCATTTCTGTGTGTGAGTTTATGTATGTGTGTGTGTGACTCCACAGACATTATCATAGTATGGACATCTTCACACACTATGACCTGATGTCTGCCAATGGCACTAAAGTGGCAGAAGGACACAAAGCCAGCTTCTGCCTGGAGGACACAGATTGTGACGAGGGTAAATCTAACTCCTCCAAATACACCTTTACACTCAGCTCTGAGTAGTTAGGCACGTTTTCACTTCTGTTTGATCGCCTGTTTCTGTATACTAGGTATTTCCAAGAGATACGAGTGTGCTAACTTTGGTGAGCAGGGCATCACAGTGGGATGCTGGGATTTATATCGCCATGACATCGATTGCCAGTGGATCGATATCACTGATGTCAAACCAGGAAATTATATCCTTCAGGTCAGAGAACGGGTGCAGATTAATGTGCACAAAAACATGCGTTGCTTTCATAGTGTTTAGACTTGTTTTCGCCTTTCCAGGTTGTGATAAATCCCAACTACGAGGTTGCTGAGAGTGACTTCACAAACAATGCCATGAAATGTAACTGCAAATACGATGGGCACAGGATCTGGGTCCATAACTGCCACATTGGTGAGACGCAAAGACATGTTTTACCCGAAAATGAAAATTTACTCACCCTCAGGCCATCCAAGTTGGATAAATGCAACATTTAACATCACTTGCTCACCAAAGGATCATCTGCAGTGAATGGGTGCCGTCAGAATGAGTCCAAACAACAGCTGATAAAAGCATCACAATAATCCACGCCAATCTAGCGCATCAATTAATGCCTTGTGAGTTGAAGAGCCACAATTATTAAGAAACTAATTCAAGTAATTTTTTACTTCAAACAATTGCTTCCAGTTAAAATACCTCTAATGCATAATGTTGATTTCTCTGAATCAGAGGGAGAAAATATGCACAGATCAAGTACCATTTGCAAGCAAAAAAGATCCCATGCTGTTCTAAACTAATATGTCATTAATATGAATTTTGATGCGAGATAACAACAGCTGGAGAACATGTCATCATGTATCGCTGTCATTTGGCCAGATTTGGTGTTTTAAAGTTAAAATGCCTTAATGATGGATTTGTTTCTTACAAATGCACAACCTTTCACTTCTCAAGACATTAACTCTTGGATTGGAGTTTCTTGCCAATTATTGTGATGTTTTATCAGCTGTTTGAACTTTCTTTCTGATGGCACCCATTCACTGCAGAGGATCTAACGGTGAGCAAGTGATGCGATGCTAAATTACTCTAAGACTTAGTTCACACTGCAGGTCTTGATGGCATTTTTTTGTTGAAATACAATGTTTTGTGCTGTAGTCACATTGTGTGAACCACATACGACCCTGAAGTGACCAGAATTATGCAACCATAGTGTGTGTGTGTGTGTGTGTATATATATATATATATATATATATATATATATATATATATATATATATATATATATATAAAAACACATTAAGGTAGTGCTTCCGTTCAAAGTCATATACTGAGATTTATTTTTCCTTGTCTTTATTTCAGGTGATGCTTTCAGTGAGGAGGCTGAGAAGCAGTTTGAGAAATACCCTGGCCAACTGAACAACCAGATCTCATAATCCTCTCACCAGACTGATCTAATTGGCACACCGAGACCATCTAATACGTAGGTTAATCCAGAATAAAATATTTATTCATTCAAACCAGCCATAAACTAATTAACTTCTCACATCGCAATCGCAGAAATCCTAAAATCTACAGTATATCAAGTTTTCACACCGAGAGTGTAACCGTATTGACATTACCTATCATTTTTGAATGAAAACACCCCGGGCTGCTGAGTCTGGCTTGAGTAGTGTGAAGATTGGATGTAAATGAACATTTGCTCAGGCCGTGCAGTGGTACAGCCTGCTGTATGTGTTTACAGTGCAATCAGGTGCTTATTTCCTTAAAGGTTTAAAAAGCCTTGTCGATGCATCACGCAGCTTGAGTGCTGCCGTCTCTGTGAGTTAAAAATACTTGAACGTTTTGTACTCCAGATGAGCATTTGTGTTTAAAAGCTGTTGCAAAGTGTGAATGTACGTTATGCTTCAAAGCTCTGACTCAACCCTATTTTACTTTCACGTATAACTTGTTAAATCTTAAGTGACGTTTTATTTTCTTTTTTTTTTTTGTTTTTACACGCTGTCCTAGATTCGTCTTTTCACTGAACTGGCTATACATTCGTGTGATCAGATACAGTAAAGTATTTCATGTCACTTGCAACTCTGTCGAAGATGAAAAAATAAAGTGTTATTTAAAGTCGTAATCAAATCATTTCAGGTATTTCAGGTTTCATGAGCCATTAAGCAAATAAATGGTAATAATTAAATGAACAGTCATGATGACTCGTTACGTTACAAAGGCATCCGCTCAACACGAAGCCAAAAGCCATTTTTTGTTCTAGTAATGCGTAGCAACCACATTGCAATTTTAATTATGTGAAAATCAAAACCTAGCATTCATCACTCACAGATTTTCCTCAAGCTTTGGGCTTTCGTCTGCGATCTTCCAGCTGTTGGCGAGTGGAAAATCCAGGCTAAATGAGTATAACATGTTTTGCTGCTAGTAGCCGTTGACTTCCATTGTATAGAAAACAATGGGGAAGGCTTTAATGACGTTTTTTTACATGAAAGTGTACCTGTACCAAAAACTGATCCGAAAGCATTAATATTCCAATGTTTTATTGTGAAGTCACAGTGGTTTGTAAAAAGTATTAAAATACATTGAATACAAAAAATCTGTAATGTTCGAATAAGAGCACCCACTTTTATTATGGTTCATTCATCTCATGATAAACCGTGTTTCACATATTTAGGAAGTATTCCTTCATAAACAATACTGATACAGTGTAGTTTAAGAGGACACACTAATATTGATCCAGCATAACTTCCAAAAAAAGTGCACAATTATGTTAACTTAAGTGTCCCGCTTCGCTACTATACTGTTAAGCCCTATAAATTATTACTTTCTTAAAACATCTCAAACTATATTTATTCGAATCGTCTTCCGCTTCTCATTTCTCGCTCTGGCTAACCATTTCTTCCTCTTATTTATTGGCTCGAGTTCACTCCGTCTGCTCGGGGGTCATGTGCAATATGAGGAGGTCGGGCCCCCGCCGGACCACCATGTTTAAGCTGTCGCTTGTTCTCACAGCGCTATAGATGTCCTCTGAGAAGTTCACCTTTGACCCGTTTATCTCAACAACAACATCCCCCGGTTTCACACCAGCTCTGTGAAACAGAAAACAGGAAATGGCATTAACGACAGGGAGGCCACCATCAACAAACCACAGCAGCGTGGGACGAGAGCAGTGCTGCTTACCTATCGGCTGGAGATCCTGAAATAACATGTTGGATGAAAACTCCATGAGAAACATTAGAGAAGGATATGTCTCGCATCTTCAGCTCTTTGATTATGCTGGAAAGGTGAAAAAAAAAAAAACACCATTTCAAGTTAACGTGACCATCTCGCACACATTTAGGGTATGTTATCGAAGCAAAGATAGGCACCTGGGGGTCAAAGTCAGCATTATCACGCCGATGTAACGCTGTTTTGATTCGGATTCTCCAAACCAGGACTCTGAAAACAGCAACACGATTCAACACAATACAAATGACGTGACTAACAAGAATGAGAGAGGGTCAAGGGTCACTCTTACTCCGCTTGTCTGCCGCGCGCTCGAGGAAGATGCGGACTCTGTCTGAGGGAATGGCGAAGGAAATCCCTGCAGTCACTTTCATGGTATTAATGCCGATGACCTCACCGTCCTGAAAGTTAAACATCACGTGTTCATATCACGTGCATCACGTCACATGACCAGAGATTGATTGGGTAAACAAATAAGTTCTTCTGCTATTAGTCCAAAGACAATAAATGAAATCTGACCTGCAACAACCTAAACAGCTCAACAGCTTCTTTGTTTCTAAAGACAAAATGTACCAGCGGTATGTTGTGTAAATGTCAGCCAGAGACTCACCAGGTTTATAAGGGGACCTCCTGAATTTCCAAACTGTAAAATAGATACAATATATGAATTATTTGATGAAGGAAACTAACATGCAGTCACACCCCAATTCTCTTACGTCTATGGTAGCGTCTGTCTGGATGTAGTCAATGTTGGAGTTGGACAGGCCCAGTTCTCTACTTCCTCTCTGGGCAGAACTGACGATTCCAGACGTGATGGTGTTCGTAAGAGAGAAAGGGCTCCCCATGGCAACCACGAACTCACCCTGACGCACATCAGAAGACTGACCGAGACGCAGCGTAGGGAGGGGATGCTGGGATGAGAGACATAAAACATTGGTATGAGTACATATTATATGCACACAGACACACACACACACGTGACAATGATATGCAAGTGCTACATACCCACAGCAAAGTTTGTTTTAAGTATGTAACAAATAAAAAGAGCACAGAAGCTACTGTGTAATGCAGCTGTATGTAAATCTAAACTATTCAGTCACTAACCGGTCACAACAGACAAGAATAGTGCGCACGTTTATTGTTGTTTAATAGAATTAGAAGAGCAAGTGCTAGAGTTATAGAAGAAGTGTATCGTTAAGTTAAAACCCTCTTATTTACAGTAAAATATTAATATTGTGAAATAATTGCTTTCTATTTTAATAAATGTTATTATTTTCCTGTTAAAGGGTTAGTTTACCCCCAAATTTTTAATTTACGTCCTAGGTGTATAGACGAATCCAATTGGAGTTTTGTTTTATTGCCTTTGAAATATGAATATTTATCTTACAAAAAGGCACGGATTCAGTACAGGAGGCGTTTATTCACCCCCCCGGAGCCACGTGAGGTTTTATTGAGCTTGCGCACACTTTATTTAACATGTTTTAAACAGTTAAAGGCAAACACCCACATGCTGCAAGGATAGAGCTTAAAAGCGCCAGGACAAGTTTTAGATAACACAAATTGGATTTGTCTGAAAGAAGAAAGACATCTAGGATGCTTCAGAAAGTACGGTAAGTAAAATTTTAATTTTTGGGTGAACTAACCCTTTAAGTCAAGGCAGGATTTTTAACAGGCAGTCTACTTCAGCCTTCCGTGTCATATGCTTTTTGAAGGATCATTCAGTATACTGATTTTACGCTCAAGAAACATTTTTTTTAATCATTCAGGTTGACAACAGCTTTCTGGTGCTTTTGCAAACCATGATACAATTTTTGGGGGATTATTTGATGAACAGAAGGCACAAAAGGAAGACCATTTCCTGGAAAAGCTATCTTTTCTGTCACCCTTGAGATCAATTTAATGCATCTTTTCCAGATGCTAAACAGCAATGCATCAAAGCACCTCTGGTACCTTAACATTAATTTTGATGGTAGCGATGTCTGCGGCTTGGTCGACATCCTGGACCGTGGCATTGTAAGTCTCTCCGTTGGTCAGCTTAACACGGACGCCGCGCTTGTTGGCGACCACATGGGCATTGGTCACTATCAGACCATCACTACTTATGATGAAGCCAGAGCCGTTGGAGATGGGCACCTCACGGCCAGAAAACGGGTGTCTGGAAAACACAACATACAGCATTTGTCCCAATATCCAGCAGAACTGAAACTAAATACCAATCTCACACACAATCAGTACACAAAAGATGTCCCTAAACAGGCCTAAACTGGTTTGCTGACCTCCATGTCTAGTCAGGGTGGCTAGCTTATAAGGGTTTGACAGCATGCATGCGAGACTCGTTTAAACCAGCTCGGTTTAAGCTAGTTTAAGAGCTGTGTTTTTCACAGACTCACCGCCCAACGATCTCGATGTAGACTACAGCAGGAGTGGACTTCTCAACCACATCCGCGATGAAGTTGTACTTGAACCGCGGGCTGTCCGGTTTAAACGGAGAAGCGCACTGCACCGTCGGCAGCAAGCCGTCAATTAGCAAACTCCTGACCGCGACCGTCCTCTGTAGAGCGTCTTTACCGTCCTCGTCTCTTAATAAATACCACAGCGCTCCTCCGAGTCCCAGCCCAAGCGCGGCTGCCAGGCGCCCGCCGCCTCCGGGGCTCCTCCGACAAACGACGGCTTCGTGCCGCTCTTTCCCCGGAGAGGAGTCAGAGAAGTGTCCCAGAGCCCTCGCTGGCATCGCATGCGTTTGCCGACCGCCGTCCTTGAGACATCTCGTGACTGTCCTTACGAGGCATCTGTTAACGTGTGATGTTGCCATGTTGCATCAGATCAGATGTATCGCGGGAAACGCTCAATCCCGATGGAAGCAGAACGCCACTGCGTCAAACGCATTACGTGTTAGCAATCGTTTCTGTGAGCACGCATATCAAATCTTCTTTAAACACGAATACTTCGTTAAAACGTTCTTTACGTGCGGTGGTCGAGGCGCGCCTGTCCGGTCCTCGGCTCTTCTGCGGGGTCCGGGACAGTACCGGAAGTAGTAGTGGCGCAGCTCGTCTGCGCATGTCTGATGAGAGGGAGAGCTCAGGGTTGCCAAATTCACGGTTACCCCGTGAACTGAGCTGATGTTAGGGGGCTTGGTTTTCCCCGCGGTTTTAAGAATAGCATATTCATCTTGAATAGATTGTATTCGACTGTAATTAGTATTTTTTTTACATTCCACCAGTAGCAAAAGTGATCCAATTTTGGGACGACCTTATATTAAAAGAGATAATTTGTGATCCTGGCTAGTGATTTTAATGTTTACATTGTGCATTACACATAATAGTTACTCTAAAACACGTATTTTAGGTATGAGAGAGGCATTTATATTGAGAGTTTAATAGTTGGATAAATACTGGTCTTGTCGGCTTTGTTAAACATCTGGCAACCCGGTGGGATACTCCTAATCTATTAAGTACCCAAAGCAGAAAATCTGACCAGCCAAGTAATTAGTATTTAACGTGACAAGCAAAACCTTACTAATCAGAAACATTATACAGATATGATAAAGCGATAGTAAACTCTTGCTGAATTTAGAACCGCATAATTTTTTCTTTTTTTTTTTACATTGTATCATAATATAAATAGTATCATGAAATATAATGATAATAGTATCATATTTCATCGTATACGCATATATGAATTGAGCGTGTTTTGTAATTAGCGCAAGATAAGGCAAGAATGCAAGTTATAATACTATTCACAGATCTGTTATTCAATCAATGGATAAAAACGAATTATATTTACTTATAAGTGCATTATTTAATCTGAATGTAAAGTAACTGTTGCTACTGTGTCATGCCTTAAATAAAAAAAAAAAAAGAAAACCATAAAGATTGTATTTAACCTCATGAAACTAAAAACTCTTGCTGACATGTATAATGTTCAAGTGTTACAGCTATATTTTTGGCACTTCCATTGTTCTACATTTAAGGTCATTAGAATTAACTCAGCACACTTGACTTTTTTTTAAGCATTTTTAAATATGTCAAGACATTCGTTGATGTGGTTACTGTATTAAGCATTTTGACTAGAGAAGACCAACTTTAGACATCAGTATATTTGAGACATTTTGAGTATACACACACACACACACACACACAAATTTTGAAACATTTTCTGTCCAAACAGTGTTAAGCGATGGCCCTGACAGTATATATATGTTATGCACACTGTAGGTGTTTTGGTTTTTGAAATCCTTATTGCGTAAAAGCAGTCCGTTTGACAACACGTCCTTCTTTATCGATGGCAAAGTTGTAGTTTTTGGGGTTGTCTAGAGCCTCTTCAATCCGCT
Organism: Puntigrus tetrazona; assembly: GCF_018831695.1. Classification (NCBI taxonomy): domain Eukaryota; kingdom Metazoa; phylum Chordata; class Actinopteri; order Cypriniformes; family Cyprinidae; genus Puntigrus; species Puntigrus tetrazona. The sequence continues at coordinate 5,131,198 of NC_056711.1, read as the reverse complement.
GATCTAGATTGTCCAGTGTGATGAAGTCCTTCGCCTCTTCCTGAAACACAGACGAATGCAGAATGAGAGAAGAGTTAAAACCCAAAGAAACCTCTCCGATCAAATATTAAAATCACACGATTAAACCGTCTTTCGTAAAGCCAGCCTTGTCGAGCTTGTAAATCAATTAAATAAAAACTCAAAACATGACACACGGTTGAAACCCGAAGGACGTTTCCGTAAAAAAAAGCACTCACTTGCAGCAGAAGAATCTGTCTTTCTTTCTCTTTAATGTAGTTCTCCAGCTCTTGCTGCCGTGAGATGGCTGCCTCTCTCTTCTTCAGCTCAGCGGCCTCAGCCTCCTCCTGAACGCGCTGCTCTCTTGAAGACCAGACGACACACATTCAACTCAAACAGCAACAAAACGCTAGTATATCTGACTGCATCCCTCACCAGCAGAAATCACCTCATTACAAGTTACACCTCCTAAAACAAAGTCACCGGAGCAAATGAACTACAAATGTTCACGTGTGGATGAAGTCTCTCTTTAACAGGCATGCTCATATCTTCTGAAGATAGTCGCGTGCCCGTCCTCACCAGATGTAGCAGGTCGTCCAAGGACTTTTATGGACACTGTGAATCCACTGCTCCGTTCACAACTCACAACTTTGCATGCAACCTTCTCACAAAACGCCCCTCGTGCATTTCACCTAACCGATTTACCTTATTTTACGTAACCTGAGGTTCTCAGCATTGTTCATCACCATCAGTGACCGATGCTCTTCTGCCTCAATTTCAGCTTTTTTCTCCGCCACGGAACCGACCTTCTCTTCATGTTTCTTCCTCAGCATCTGCTCCTTGAACTCAAATCTAACGAGACACGCATAAAAGGTTCAGACGCGCCATCATGTCAGTGGCTGAAATTTTGCAAAAAAAGTAATTGTCTCTGCTGACTGCATCATAACCAGGCAGGAAGCGGTTTAATGTCATGCAGTCTTACCTCAGGGCTCTCAAGATCAGCTTGTATTCAGTGTAACGCTCATTCAGCACAACCATTTCTACCGGATCTACCGGAGGGGGGGTCTTGATCCGTCCCATTTTTGACTTCGCCTTGGGGTCTGTTCGAGATTTTCTTTCCCTGACAGTTTTGACCATGACAGCGGCGCGAGGAGCGAGAAGACGGACTGCAGGAGCGTGGCACCTCGATAAAGCCCGCAGCATGTTGAACAATGAACCTAATAATGCTTCGCGCTTAACGTCCTTGCGGAACACACAGCTTCCAAAGGAAAGGATGAACGCAGCACGGTGTTATAGGGTTACAGCTTCCAGCATGCCTACATAACATTGAGCATCTTCCGGCAGGCCATGTTCTTGAACTTTAGCCACGGAAGATGTTCGTTTCCCTCGACGCACGATCAAGACTGAGCTGGACGCAAAGCGCACTCTGCTGCCGCGCGCTGGACGGAAGCAGAACTGCGAGCAACGGATGATGACGATGATTAGGATTTATTTGAACGATTTCGGCGCCTTAACGTTCCATTAACCGTTCTAGGAAAAATTCTAAAAAGCGTGTTAGAGGCGGCATAACCGAGGAAGTGAAGCAAGCAGCCGTAGCTGTTGGCTGGAGATAATAAACAAGCAACAATATGGTAATATATTCCTTTTTGATTAAAGACCGCTGACGAAACTGCTTAATAAGGTTCAAATAAAAAATCCACTAGATTATACATGATAGCTGTTTCTATGAAAGTCCAACTGATGCTTTAGTGAACTATAATTATGCCATAAAAGTTATATTTATGGTATAAAAAGTCTAAGCGGTGATCATTGTTATGACATAAAAAAGCAAAAACTGTGAAATTAAAAGTCAACCGCTTTGGTTACATCGTATTAAAACACATAGTCTAGTTAATTATAATAAAGTGTTAAAATTACAACAAACTGACAAGACATGACAATATACAAATAATTATGACTTGGCATTTTTTAAAAATATGTGGCTGAAATGGGCTTCACACTGCACAACAATTTATAGTTATATAATTAAAATATACTTTTAAATTAATTCGTTTATTTTTCCAAATTGGACGACAAAACTTAAGTTCAGTAAGTAATTAAATGATTAACGTGTCTGATTGATTCATGAGGGTTTTGTTTGTTCACTAAAAAGAACCAACTCACAGCTCCGTCAGTCACTGATCACAACGTTCTTGATCATTAAATGAATCAGGATTTAATCATTCACCATAACCCTAGCTTATCCATTTATTTAAACCTTAATGTCAAAATGTTCCAAAGAGGTTTTAATGTTTTTTTTTTTCATATCTGGACCCAGGCACACAAACACAGACCCGAGACATCCTCCAGAAGAGGTACTGTTGCTTTATTCATCATGTATTTTAGGTGCAAACATACAGCACCATTCAGTTCAGAGACTGCCATGATAAACAGACTCGGTTTCTTGTTAATTTCCAAATTACTGATAATTGACATACAATGTAACTTAGATGACACGACGAAAGCTGATGAAAGCATGATAGTTGTATTTAACCACAAGTCTAAAAACTCCAGTGCTAGAGCTTTTATTTCTACTCTTGATTTTCAGTCATGCTTTTATCGAGTCAAACGCTGTTAACGCTCAAGCAAAAGAATCAAATATTCTCAACCGAGCAAACACATGAGAAGCGGAGAACACAGACAAACAGCAAATTAAATATTACTACGACGTTTACTAAAATGAACACATTCTAACTTAAGATAAAAACCTGACTGTCGCGCTAACTACATGTAATCTAAAGACTCAGGGATGGTGGACAGTGTCTTGTTGACTGATTCTTGGTCTAATGGTGAATTAACAAATTGGCTTTAGTCCATTTCTAGCACCCAAAGTGAGCTTAGACCGAGCAACGATTCACCTCAACAAACGATTGGTTAAAAGTCTGCATATAGGGGATCATTGGCTAATCTGATTTTTAACGGGTACTGGAAATGAAACATACAAGTTTAGTAGAAACTATAATTTAGGGAACAATATAATATTCTTTAAGTTGAACCATCTAAGGTCCTCTATTAGAATCTGCCAACATGACACTGAGCTCTGGCTGAGTGAGTGCTACCCTTAGCGATGTCTCCAAGGTGGTCATTTGTCCATTTTCAAGTGTAAAGAAGAAGGGGGACCTCATTATGTGTACCTCTTGTGTGACACAAGGGCTCGTCTGACTTTAAAGCGATGATATGCTGCGGTTTTAGTTTCATGGTTGGGTGGTGAAATTGGGGTGTGATTAACCAAAGAACTAGGATGGGAAGGAAATGTAAAGGTTATGGATTTGGCAACAAGGGACTTAAATGGTGGGTCCGGGTTAGTAGGGTTTTTTTGGGGGGGATGGGATAGATGTGTTCAGGAAGGTGATGTCTGTGTTAGTATTTTAGGTCTGACACAACAGTATTCAAAACATGAATGTGATGAATGTGAGTTAGGGTTTCTTGTTTTAGGGGTTTAGGCTAGGGCTGGTAGGGTGGAATACGTAAATCGAATTTCTTCTCCCTCCAGGAGCTTCCTATAAAGACAAAAATGAAATGATCAATACTCATTTGTGGTATACATTAAAGTTACTCTCGATTGAATTAAGTTAGATTGATTAAAGAAACGGCAAGCGTCACGTTATCAGATAAATTACCTGTAAGCTGCAATCTCAACATCCAAAGCCATCTTCACGTTAAGCAGATCTTGGTACTCCCGCAAATAGCGTGACATTTCCTCTTTCGCATCCGCAATGTCCCTCTCTAGGTCACTTACCCTCTCCTAGAAAATTCAAAAGCAAAAATTTAATTTCAAAGCATAAATTAATGCTGATGCATGCTTCAGTGTTCGTAGATGCTGTTTTTGTTCCAGAGATACAGAGTAATAGAGCAGAACTTCTTAGATCTTAAAGATTTTAGCCAGCACTTCCTTTCCCTCTAGAGTCAGTCTCATCTGTCCTACTGAGTTTGTCAGTCATGACTCAGCACTGATGGAGTGAGTCAGCATCAGTAACATTTCTGCAACTTTGGTTTCACTTGGACCAAAAGAGCAGCAGAAATAGTTTTCCATCAATGCTAAGACTCTAGAAAAGTAAAGGTCATCAAACGGACTCGTAATGGTAAAAGCAAATCAGTACAGTCTCCGTGTCAAGGCTTTTCCTCAACAAAGGAAGCACAGAGACTTGAAGCAGAAGTCCAAGAATAGTAACACCAGCTTGTCACTGTGGCAGTTCCCATTTTTGTGCCTCATCTACCCCTAAAAGTTATATACTAGTACTAGGTACAATTATGGACAATTTAGTGGTAGATTAGATACGGAGTTGTTTAAAAGTCAGCCTCCGGTGACAAGCTGAGTGTATTATGCCCATCGACACCAATAAAGAAATGGATACTTTTCATTTCATTGATTTTCTGTCACACAGAATGTTTCTGCGGTCAATAGCATAATGGCCTCGCTTCTAAGAGTGTGCCCACTGAGACATTTTATTGGTCGTATTGCATCTACACTTGGATTGATTGCTGCTGGTGATCTATACCTGGTACTTGGTGACCTCGGTGTTCTGCGTCTCCTCTAGCTCTCCTAGTTGAGCGTTCAGAGAATCGATGACATTCCTCAGTGCCTCGACCTCAGCCGAACGGGACTGCAGGAGCCGTCGATACTCAGCGGTCTCCTCACGTACCAAGCGCACAGCCTCCTCCTGCTTATCCGTCAGCTCCACTACGCTCGCCACTTTCCCCCGGAACCAGGCTTCGGCGGTCTGCATGTTGCGTCCAGCCAGGCTCTCATACTGCGCTCGGATCTCTCTCAGAGCGGCCGACAGGTCCGGTCTACTTGTGTCCAGCTCCACGCTGAGGCTAGCGACCTGTAGCTGGACCCTCAGCCCCTCCTGCTCCTCCGCAAACACTTGCTTCAGGAAGGCCAGCTCCTGCGCCAGGGAGACCACGCTGGCCTCGGCGTCACAGCTGCACAGAGCGACCTGACCCGCCTCCTCTCGCAACCTCTGCACCTCTGCCTCTGCCCGGCCACGCCGCCGCGCTTCTTCCTCCCAGCGCTCGTGCAGCTGTGCGTGCGCCTCCCGCAATTTCTCCCTCTGCGCCTCCATGCGCACTTTGTTCTGGGCCTCTTGGTGCAGCTGCTCCCTGAGGCCCCGTACCTCCTGGAGGTAGAGCTGCTGCACACGGGACGGCTGACTCTGCTTGCGCCTCAGGCCCTCCAGCTGTAGGAGCAGCACCCGGTTTTGTTGCTCGAGGTGTCGCACCTTCTCGATGTAGGATGCGAAGCGGTTGTTCAGACCCACCAGCTGCTCTCGCTCTTGAGCCCGCAGATCCAGCAGCTCTGCGTTCACTACGCTCGCCTGACTCAGGTCGCTCTGCAGCGGCTCCAAACGCATCGGCCACCGGGAGGACGACAGGGGCCCCCGGGAGAGCCGGTAGGTGGTTCTGCTGAAGGGGGAATCTTCCCATCGCCGGGAGAGGGAGGAGGAGATGAAAGGGTCAAAGCTCATGATGCAGGATTTTTTTTTTGTTGCTTTTTGTTGGTTTTAAAATGATGTTAATGTTTTGTTGGTTGGAGAAGTTTCTCTGTTTAAGTCCCCCTTGTTCTGCACACCATTAGTGGTGATGAACCGGCACTGCACCAGTTCAGAAATGCTGCAGAGCGCTGTGCTTTATACGGGACACACATACACACTCTCTCTCTCCACACACACACACATACACTCAGCCAATCAACAGCTCAGCAGTGTCATGATGCTGCCGATTGGTTTTGCGTTTCTTTTTTAGCTGGAGTGGCATATCAGGAGGTAGGGCGGATTGATACATCTTTATTACAAATATATTTTGCATGTTACCAGACCAATTTTTTTGAGATGCCAATGAAATGTGAATCTGTTTGTCAAACATATTTTAAATACATTTATGCAGTCAGTTTATTACTGCGAGAATAAACATTAACAATGCAAAGGTTAACAATTTGAAGGTGGAAACAAGAGTAAGCAGTGTTCACTGTACACAGTATAGAGCATGGAAATTTTGTCAGTTTAAATCAATTGAATTAAACATAACATAGGTAGCTATCGCATTTAGTTATTCTTTATAAGATAAAGATTTAAGCCTCTAGATCTTGCGGTGCTGCCTCTGGCTGAAGTCCTTGGATCTCAGAGAGTTGATTCTCCGAAAAATCTGATTCATCAATGTCTCCTTGCTGTAATGTTAAACACACCTTGTTATTTCAGGATGTACAGAATAACTGTTGAGAGGAGTATATGATTAGTTACCCAGTGAGTTTTTAGCTAAATTCTTAGACCCACAATTTATGAGGGGAACCCATATCACAACAGTGCAATAAAATGTGTTTAGCAAATTTATTAAAAATTTTAATTTAGTTAAATATTAACAGTTGTAATCAAACGGCTCTAAAACAGTTACCTGTGGTGTGCACTGTGCTGCAAGGTCTCTCAATGCATAAAGCTCCCTCTGTACACTGAAAGATAATCAGTTGACACTTATTAAAGCCATTAAGCAAGTAAGTAAACTTCAACTGGAAATATAAAGTTACAATAATGCTGACTTCCTGTGTCCTGCGTATGATATGTATATATATATATACACACAGAAAATGATTAACTTACTCTCTACCGCCAACCGCCCCTGTAATTCAAGAATAAAGAAAACAACAGTGAGCTAGACGAATGAGCTCTTTTATATGAGTGTTAAAAAGTACTAATGAAACTCACAGTATGCATGGATCTGTAAAACCAGCCATACACCGGACATAATGCTTTCAAACGCAAACACTATTACACGCAGATCATCCACCGTTCTCTCCCCCTTGTCTTGCAAACAGACAATTAAAGACAAGAATTTAGTGACCTCTCCAAAAGAATCTTAAGGAAATATTAATCATTAACACTTACAGACTTGAAGTATTAGTTCTGTGGCAAGAGAAATAGAGTTGATCACTGGTAGACATGCCACACCATACATGTACAAAGTAGTGTAAATTGCGTCTGCAAAATGTAAGGTACGATTATGAAATTACCAAATGAACAGCAGCATAAGAATGCAGATTTAAGCTCTGCTGACTAAAATTGATATGATTGTAAATGCAAAGTAACCAAAACGTTGCAGTGTCTTTTGTTACCAGGAACTGCTCTGGGGAATCGTGTGGGTGCAATTGCAGTCAGGACATGAAGCAGAACTGTGACAAAGATCCATCCAAAACGCTCTGTAATCAATCACATTACTATAGTCAGGTTATAATGGCAGGAAATCCATGCTATACTAATAACAAAAATAGCATACAAATCACAAAAAACAATGCAAGCCTTTTTGTGTTTGAAGTATAAATAGGGCAGCCGAATTTGTATTTATTTATTTTTTATCATGTCTGTATATTTTGGGAAATGTTTTAAATTATTTTTGTATATTCTGGTTTATTTTTACATTTATTTATTTTGTGAAACATTGTTTTTTTGAGGGCCGAAATAAAAATAATGAAATAAAATATTACATTGTATTATATTTGATACCGGCTTACCCTTATTGTACTCCAGAATTTTATTGAGATAATATAAAATAAATGCAGTATGCCCAATGAGCGTAACAACCATGACGTTTACCCAAACTAAATCTGGGACAAAGACAGATGACAAAAAAAGAGAGAGAAAGACGGATCATCATTTACGCATACAGAAAAAAATAAACATTGCAAAATTGAGTATTTATAAATGCGATGATTTGCGATGTACAATGAAACAATAATTACATTTGTTAGTGTACTTACAACATCTCCATATAAGTGCATTAAGTCGATTTTTGACAACGTTTAAACAAATGTACTGTCGAATTGCTGGAATTGGAAGAACTATTAATGATATGGCAAGAGAAATTCCCCCAAAGGCATATGTCATTGTGATCATGGCTGAAAATGTAAACAGACACACATTTTTATCAGTGAGCAAATATCTAAAACAACTGACAATTCCTCCTATACACAATTCCCACTTACATTCATCAACGTTTGTTGATCTAAAGAAGAAAAGACGCATTTGAAGAAAGTTGCTTAACTGCATGAGAACATGTCCAAGTGACCCTGCAGGACAATAATCACAGAGCAATGCTGACGTAAACATACAGAGTATGACCGTTACACATCAGAACATGCAGCCTAGGGGTTAAAGATCTGGGCATGAGAGAACCTCAACTATATATATATATATATATATATATATATATATATATATATATATATATATATATATATATATATATATATATATATATAGTCAGGCTACCATAGCCTGGATTTTCTAAAGCATACAATTGCTACATGGACTATATGATATACCTATAATAAATCGTATTGACGAATGTGTATCAAAAAATCGTGTGAAGCAAACATTGTTTAAGGCATGAAAAAGTGCAGGCATGGATGACAGCAGAATAATCCCAACACTGAAATGAACAACTTCGGTCCACTGAGATGTATTCCAGAGATCATGAAGAACAGCTACAAAACACAACAGATTATACAGTTATTCATTGCATATTGCATCTATGCGTAGGTCAGGACCAGACGGATATGATTTAAGAAGGCTATCAACAAAAGCATATATATGCGAATATATATCAAATATATTAAATAAACAAACTCTCCTGCACCAGTATTATACTGCTGAGATACTAATGCCAAGTTTCCTTACCTGAGCAAAATGCTGTGGAAATCAGAAGATACGCGATGGGGATGGCTACAAATTCGATCGTTTTGTGGATGAAACCTGGAAAATTAACTGAGAGAAAATAGAGGAACAAGAGAATGATTCGAAAATCCATCATAATCAATTATGATAAAAAAAGCTAATTTTTATGGGCTTATCACAATGCCCTAAAGAACTTGATAAAATGAAGTATGAAACCTATGAAAAAATTTTAATAATATTCAGTCAAACTAATGCATGTCATTGACATACGTACCAGAAACAGTAGTATCCCAATTAAAATATGGGGCCATAAGAAATAATAAAATGATCCTCGTCAGATTAATTGTCGCACACATTGTTGACTCGACAACAGACCCTGAAAAAAGCAGGAAAAAAACATATAAATAACAACATCAGCGGTGAGAGAAACGTGTGATAAATAAACCCTACCTTCAGAAACCCCCCACAGAACAAATGCAGCACACAAGCAGATGTTAGGACCGACTGCTTGCAGGTAGTTCACGTACATTGGTTTTGTGTCCGTATCTGCAGAGGAACATAAACACCAAGTTATAGAAAACTACCAATCATTCCTAATTCAACGAAAGAACAATAAAACAACAATTTACCATCTTATTAATTAGCTTTTGTTACATAATAAGAAAAATATGACTATTAAAAACCAGCTTCATACTTGCCCTACCTTTTTTGCTGATAAAGATTAGGACTGGAATACTTAACGCACAAGTCAACAAGAGAGAAACAAAGCAAAGCATCAGAGTAGTGATGTGCAGAGCAGACATCCCTGTATGAAAGACACAGAGTGGTTTTACTGACATTAGAATCAGTTAATAATCCACATTTTTACTCAAATGCATGAACATTAATACATAAATACACAAAGTGGCATTCAATCGTTTGAGGTCAATATTTTAATGTTTTTAAAGAAGTCTCACCAAGGCTGCATTCATTTGATCCAAACTGTTTTCAATATGAATATATTTCAAAATGTACTTGTGATCGAAGCATCTTTACTCTAGTCTTCAGTGTTACGTGACCCTTCAGAAATCACTCAAGAAATATCAAGAGGCTCAAGAAATATCGATATTGACAACAGCTTTGCTGCAGTGTTCTTTTAATTTGATTTATATATTTCCTTATATGTGTCCCTTTTTATATTTTCAGTTTAGTTTAGTTTTAACAATGTTGTTACGTGACTTTCTCCTTTCTATTCGCTTTTGGCTTCTATGAAGCTTTATTTTCCTTTGTTTTATTTATTTATTTTTTTACTTATTTCAGTCCACGGCTAAGGCGACATTTCCGGTTTTCACTTGTGTTTTTCATCTAATATCTAACGTAAAATCATATTAACGTCTTTACTGTCACTTTTGAACATCTTAGTGCACCACGCTGTACAAAAGTTGCTGATTTCTTTAAAAACAGCGTCTTACTGAGCCCAAGTGGCGTCTGTCTCAGATGACTTACCCAACCTCCCAATTTCCACAGTTGCAGAGCTGACTGATTTCTCTGTGTGGACTTCACACATGTACTCTCCCTTATCAGCAGTCTGGACATTTTTTAGCCTCATTGAGAAGTTGCCTTTGGGAATTTCCTCTCTGAAGAACTCCGCTCTGTCTCTGTAACGCTTGTGAGACGATCCTGGAAATATCGTCCCGTTTTGGAAAAGCAGCACGTGGACGATGTCCGGACGCTTGTCCACCTTCTTCCACGAGACCTCTTCAAAGCGTCGAGGAGGGATGTGTGAGTCCACCGTGCAGTTAAGAACAACATCCTCACCAACACGAGCAAATACAGTCTGATCTTCTACTGTCACAACCACACGCTCTGTAAGAGAAATAATCAAGTGGCAAAACAAAGTCAAGCATTTAAAGACGATTTGTAATGAGAGCAACGCTTACCCACATGTTGAATTGTAACAAAGATCTCTCCAACATCCTGATAAGAGCAAACTACACATCTGTAGATACCGGTGTCTGCAACTGTTATATTTTCCAAAAGGACTGAGAAGTTTCCTTTAAAGATCTGCTCGGGAAAGAAATGTGCTCTACGCCTGTAAGACTGATACTGAGCCTCGGGTCTGTCCTGGCCATCCTGAAACAAGTGCACTAGCGTCTCAGCATCCGTCCTCTTCCACTGGACCTCCAGCTCGTCCACAGGTAATGGGGTTTCCACAGAGCAGGGCAGCACGATGGACGCCCCCAGATGTGCCACCAGAGGCTGAGCGGGTCCTTGAACCAAGAGCCCTTCACAAACAAAAGAAACACTAGCCGTACAGATGGGACTGTTAACCCATAATGTCGAAAAACAAGTGCGAAACAAAGCTTGCGATCCTCACCTTCAGATGTAAGAAGAGCCGCTGCGGATGTCAAGACAATAAACAGGCTCGTGTTCCAGGTGCACATATCTACTGAGTTATGAACATTTATGAACTCAACAGCTCTAGTAAAAACAGACTACATTATACAATTACAAAGAACAGTTGGGTGTGAACGTAAGTTAATCACTTTCATTTTATTAGAGTGTAGTTGTGCAACATGGCCTTTGACCAAGGATGCATATATGACTGATGTTTCACAGTTTCCCTGTCAGCCCTCAATAGTAGTACTATTTTTTTCTAATAACTTCACTTACTACTCTTCATTTACATCTAGCATTAACTCATGAAGCCATGTTTGACAGCTGGCCAAAGGTTAATGGTTTGTAATGCAAATTTTAGTATTTCTCTCTCTCTCTCTCTCACAGACACACACACACACACACAGTTTCACTTCAGCACTTGAAAATAAATCTTGACTGAAATTCGAACAGACCCATCCTCTGGGGTTGTATGGATTACAGTTGTGATTGTTTTGTGTTTTTTTGAAGGCCGTTGGATGACTGTCCACCTGCATTATATGGACTCAGAGATGGAATCTTTTTCACGTAATCTCTGGGGTTTATCTGAAAAAAAGAAAGTCATATACATCTGGGATGGCATGAGTGATCAAGCGTCAAGAGAAATGTTTTGTGGTAGTGTCTCTTTAAGCAGGTCCTCCTCTGTAAGAGAGATTCCCAAAGCTCACACCACTACCACATTATTATTATTATTATTATTATTATTATTATTATTATTTCCTTACTAAACATTACATAAGACTTAAAAGTGAGTGGTGCGTTAAGATTTACTTACTCTTTTCAGTATGATGCAAAAAAAAAAAAAAACCAATAAATTGTATTAGATATTAATATATTGTATTTACATTTAATTTCCTAAGACGTATTTAATATTTTTAATTTAAATTCATTTAAATTCAATGAAATAAGATTGCATGTTTGTTTCTTATGTACTTCAGATGACTTCGACTACTAATATTGAGCCCAATGTATTCATTTTTAAATGAAAGTACTGAACGTTCGCTGGATTAAAGAACGAAAAGGAATGTTTTGAAGTCCGTTATTCAGCTTTCGGGGGCGTCTGAAGCGTGAAACCGCGACTATTCAGAAAGGCACGGAAAATAAATAACGACTGCCTGTCACGTGACAGCACATGCACTTTGACTTACCACACAAGAGACGGAGCGGACAGCGAGCGATCTGATTGGCTCCCGTCCATTCTCAAGCGCGACGCGGTTGGCCGTTCGTCCATTCTCAAAATGGAAAGCGAGCTCGGCGATTGGACCGCGAAACACAGACGATCCTGCTCCAAGCCTCGCTCGGCTTGGCGCAGGATCGTCTGTGTTTCGCGGTCGAACATTCCGTTTCGTTCCATTGTTGGGGAGCCAATCAGATCGCTCGCTGTCCATTGTTGGGAGCCAATCGCTCTGTGTTGCGAGAATGGACGTGAGCCAATCGCGTTGCCGAACCAAGTGAGAATAAAAACTGCTTAGTTTTAGCTGACTTTACGCAGTCCTGAGGAAAATTGACAGATTTCAATTCGACAGAAGAAAATTGCATAATTCGACAAAGTAAGTATTAAATGTTTTTTTGCTATGTTTTTGCACTGATAATTCATTACGTTTTCGTCCGTCGTTCATGTTTTGCGTTTAAAAACTATGACTTCGTAACGACTTTTGAACATCTTCTCTATAATTACAATTTGCCTTTAATCTTATTTATTACATTCCATTTAGTCGTTTTATATCTCGGGAAAAAGCGTTACAACTGTCATTAAATTCCCCGGGGAAATTCAAAATGATTTGACTTGAGTGACGTGTGGTGTTGTAACCATGACGTGTTTTGTCGTCGCATTGTTTGCCTTTAATCTTAGTTATTACATTCCATTTAGTCAGTTTTCAACTGTATAAACAAAGTTTTGCTATACATAAAAATCTGAATGAAACAAAAACAACGTGACGCTTGTAAACATTTACCATGTGCAATATTTACTATAGTGGAAGTGTAGTAAAAGTGTTTTGTTAGCATAGTTTCATAGTGTATAATTTCACATATTAAACTCTTATTTGCCTGTAATTTTGCACGTTGAACAAGATTTTTAAAAGTTTATTTTGGGTAAAAAACAATCATTTTACATCAAAGTTTGTTGTTTTGCTATAGTGTAAATGTAGTAATCCTATTTTTTTGTTTGCAGATTGATTACTATTTGTATAAACACATATGCAAGTGCTAAACATAATCATTTTAAATGACAAAGGAAAGTAATACATCAATTAACCATAGATATAAAAAGCATTGCAGTTACAAAAAAGTGTAGTTACTATGAAGAAACATACGTTTAACCACAGTTTTGAACTGAATTAACAATGCGTTTTATTTTTTAATGTCATTATTACACACTAAATGTAGTAACTAACATAACAGTAAATTGGCATAATTGGATGTAACTATTCAAACTAAACAAAACTAATCTTACCTCTATTGTAAGCGCATTTAGTAATAATAATGTTCAAATACTGTATAATTGAAGTGTAACACTTTAAAAACAAGGTTTATTTATTATTTATTTGTAGTAAAATAATTTTCATTTGCTGTAATGAGTGCCATTATTTAGTTACCTTGAATGTGTATGTGTGTGTATATATATATATATATATATATATATATATATATATATATATATATATATATATAATTGTATCATTATAAACAGATTGAAATTGTCTGTGTAGTTGTCTAGTACTTGCAAAAATGCACATTATTTAGAGTTATTTCCAAAGTATGTTTAGATGAGTACCAAGCCAAAGACCCACAAGGCCATGGGTGATGGCGAGTGGATGACCAGGTTGAGGGCTTTTGCAAGCTCTGGTGCATGGCCTTCTGGAGGCAACAGACCAGCACCACGGCAGCGGACGTGGTATGACCTCTACCAGAAGGTAAAGTTACCAGTATCTCATTACATTGTACGGAGGTGAATCAAAACCTGTAAATGAAACAAATCTTGGATTTGTTTGATATGATTTACAAAATTGACTGGTATTCCTATCCTTGTGACGACACAATAACGTGATAAATACCAGGTGAACACAAACACACACGGACACGGACACACACACACACACACACACACACACACACACACACACACACACACAAAGTACATAATAGACTCCAATTAAACTGTATAATAAAAAAATAATGAACATAAAAGTCTTGTTACATTTGTAAATTTCAGATCACAAAGAAGCTGGCCGGCCATGGACGGGGGACAGCACTCTGGGTAACCTCCATTGGAAATGAGGTTGGCCAGATAGTGCCCAACCAATACAAGGGCATTATATACTGCCCTCTGTAGAGACACTACCAAAGGAGCAGTGGTTGGAGAATATTAAAAAACAAAATAAAAAAAGAAACTTTAAATAAGGTTTTATTTATGTGTATAGTTTTTTTTTTTTTTTTTTACAGAAGAGAAATGGAAACTTTTATTTATGATGTTTATTTATGTGTAAAGAATATAAAAAGTTTCATTAATCTGTATAGCTTTGTTTTTGTTTGTTTTTTTCCGAGAGGCATGGTAACTTTTTTTATTTTATTTTGTTTTTTTATTTATATTTAGTTTTATTTATGTTGAAAGAATGCACAAGACATTTTATTTATGTGTATAGTTTTGTTTTTTGTTCTTTTATTTGTGCCAAGAATGCACAAGTGTCATGGATATTTTTAAGGTTTGTTCATGTGTATTGTTCTGTTCTTTCTGTTGTTTTTGCAATAATTGGCTATGACTAATTGAAAAATAATAAAATGGTCCTGATTACATAACTCTCTTTTCCATGTTTTACTTTTCTACATTTTCATTCATAGGTTATCGACATTTTTAAAAAAATAAGAGAAATTTTAGGATTGTTTCAGAAATAAACGGACTATTTATACTATTTTATTTAGAAAATAGCTGCAGTAGAAGTGTAATTTAAACTAAAAGTGAAAAACTGAACTGAAGAGAATATTGACAATCAGCAACATAAAATTAATAAAAGGTTTATTGGCAATTTCAGAAATAATTCGTAGCATTAAGTAACGACTTTTATTCCTGGCAGCAGCGGGATTCG